>NW_017728926.1:10373537-10405162 GCF_001723895.1 Crocodylus porosus
CCTCACTTCTGGGCCCCTTGGCTCGCTCTCTGCGTGCACGCGCTGGCCCCACGGCAAGGGCAGTCCTGCACGGCCGCGGCCTCACGGCCTGGTGGCCAAGGCCCCGCGCTGCCAGGCAGGGCCTGGGGGTTTGACCCTGCGCAGGGGCGGCATGCCCCGGGCCCGGCTTTTCCTCTTGCTTTGCCCAGCCGCTGCGGGCCGAGGGCCATCGTATTTGCCGTGCCCGAGAGGACTTGTTCCAGCCGCCCGTGCGCCAGTCCAGAGCCGTCGGGCTGGAGGCCGGGACGTTTGTTTGCGGCCACGGAGCTTCCTGGAAGGAGCGATGCCGCGTGGCTTGTCCCCCGTGGGCTGCGGGCACCGGTCATGTCCGGCTGCTCGGCAGGGCCCGCTGCGGGGCCCCAGCTCCCGCACGACCCCAGCCCGGGGTGCAGAGAAGGGGGCGCGGAGGCCTCCAGCCACAAGGGAATCGGGACCCCGAGCCTGTGCTTCCCAGCACCGGGCCCCAACCCCGGCTCTGGGGGAGACCTGGGCTTGGGGGGGAGCAGCAGCCTCAGGCTGCGCTCAGGGAGCTGAACAGCTGTGTCCTGCACAGCTCAGATACGTGGGGACCCAAGGAAGACCACCTACCCAAACACCCTCCCTAGGGCCTGGCTCAGACCGAGGCTGAGCTGTGGAGCTGCCTCTGGGGCCCCAAAAGGCAAAGGACTGTGAGCTGGGCAGCCAAACCTGGATCTGCACCCCAGGGCCTGCTGTCCTCCTGGAGGGGCCCAACGCTGCACCCAGGAATTTCTGCCATGCAAAGGCACAGGAGCTGCGCAAGGGGCAGGCTGCGGGGCGACTCTGCTTCACCCTGCGCTGGGAGGCAGAGCCCTGCTCTGGCTGTGGGGGGCCTGCTGAGGTTCCGGGGTCCGGCGCTTCCTGTCCAAGGCTGCACAGCAGCTCCTCTGCCCTCGTGGCAGGTCCCCTGCCCTGTGCTGGGTCATGACCACCCATGGCTGCGGGCTGGATGCAGGCCCACATGCAGCATCACCTCCGCCAGCCCCGACCCTGTCCCTGGGCAGCTTTGCCCATGTGGGGTTTTACCGTTGTAAAAGATTTACCTTCTTTCCGCGGAGAACTAGGAAGAATCTGCCGAGACCCGCGGGTGCCCTTGCATGCGTCTTTGCGCATGTCTAGCTCAGCCGTCTTGGACCTGTTGAGACTACAGGGAGCCCCGGGGGAGGCTGGCACGGTGGGCAGCCCCCTTGGAAAAGCCATGCCGAGCTCTCGCTTGACTGGGGCAGCTCCGGGGAGCACCCCAGAGCTGGCAGGTTAAAGCCTGACTTTGTCTTGTGCATCCCGGATCCACATGGATGTGGCATGGATGCTGCGGCCCTGGGTGGAGAAGCACTGTGCAAAGCAAACAGTTCCAGGCCACTCGTGCACGCGCGCTCACACACACACACGCACGCACACACACACACACACACACACTTTCAAGCATGCGCACGCAGACGCACACATGCACCCATGTACTTGTGCTCATGCACACACATATATGCACACTCATACCCATGCATGCATGTGCTCAAGCATGCGCACATATACACACATACACATACTCTCACACACACACACTCACACTCTCTGCAGGCACAGCTCACTCCTGCCCCATCCCCAGCATGTGCTGCCTTCCAGCCCCTTCCCAGCCCCTGAACACCGGGGAGCAGGGGGCGTGAGGCTGATCCAACTACACGTGGACACCTCTGTCCCACAGTCTAGCCACATGGGGGGATCCCCAAAATCCAGCCATATTAAAGGGGGGGGAGGGGGCTTATCCAGCCACATTAAAAGGAGAGCCACACCTCTCCCCCGATCAACACCCCTATAATTCAGCCATGCCGGTGCAGGGGTTACCCTCCCTTAAAGCAGCCACTGTGGGGGAACGGTGATGCTATAATGCAGACACGAGGTGGGCACGCCATAATGCAGCCACCTTAAGCGGGGGGATGGGTCGCCCCCACTCCAGCAAGCTTGGGGGTGACTCTCAACCAGCCACATGGGGGAACCCCATATCTACCTGCATTAATGAGGGTTGGGGGGGGCCCAGGGCCAGTGTTGCAGGGGTAAGCACCCCATAAATCCAGCCATGTGGGGGGAATGCCCCCTCCCCCAAAATAGCCACATCTGGGGGAGGGGACCTAGAATCCAGACACTTTTTGTGAGGTACCCTGTAATGTTAAGGGTTTTTTGGAAGGGGGATGGGAGTTAATCCACCCACATTAAACTGTGTGTTGGGGGGAGGTCATCCCCATAACCAGCCCCACTGCTGGCAGGGATTAACCCATAATCCAGCCAGATTCTGTGGGGGGCACCCCCTAATCCAGCTTCATTAAGGGGTCTTGGGAGGGGTGTTAGGGGTGGGGGGAATGGTCCTGATCCAGCCCCTTTTGGTGTGGGGCTGGAGCCAGGCCCCCAGCACTCAGCCTCCCAGTGCAGCCAGGACCAGCTGGTTTTCTCTCCAGCTCTGCCACAGCCACGCTGCCGTCCCTAGTCATATCCCTTTGCCAAGCTGCACAGCTGTCTCTCCGGCCCACCAGCCCATGGGAACCCGGTTTCCAGCCCATGTTTCTCCTGGTGCTTCTAACTCAGTAGCAGCGGAGCCAGGAAGGGGATGGCTCCCTCTGTAGCTACCCAGGTCTGTGCTGTCCTGCTATAGCAGCCCCTGAGACAGGACCTGGCTCAGTGGGCCGTGGGTCTGACCCTGCCGACAAGTGAGCGGACGCCAGGGACCGGCAGCTGCTGCCATAATGGGGCCCCTGGTCCCAGCAGAGTGCAAGACCCCTGCAACGAGGACTGACAGCCACCGGGAGCTGCAGTACATCCGAAGGATGCTGACAGGTCAGCCAACAGCCACGTCTGTGGTCCACGGGCCATGAGCTCTGTGCCTGCAGCCCGTTCCACACACTACTGGAGGTCTGTTCCCCCCGACTGGTCAGGGCCCTTCCTCAGCGGGGATGGAGGCACGATGCCGAAAGAGCTTGGGGGGCTGCAGACAGGGACACGGCAGGCGCTGGCAGAAGCTGCCCACAGGCCCTCACTGCGACAGGCCGGCGGGAGCTCTTCTACCACCGAGATGCAACTGCCAAACCTCGCTGCTCTTGCTTTAACAGGCACTGCCCTGGCAATCACCCACTTGGCTGGGCCACTAAGCAGCTGAATCGGAGCGTCGAGGGCTTCACAGATTGCCCAGTAGGTAGGAGATACCTGATGGATGGGAAGCAGGATGGTGGGGCAAGGTTCGGGGGTTCAATAGGGTTTAGAAAATAAGGGGATTTATTTAATCTAGGTCTGAGCCTGGTGGGGCAGGGGGGGCTCCTTACAGAAATACATTTGTACATCGTTTCATTTAAATAACCGGCTGGCAAAGCCAAAGCGAGCCAGGGGCTCCCCCGTGCGGCACCCAGTCACTCGGGCGGGTCCTGGCCCTCGGTGGCGGGTGGTGGCGCCTCGGCCAAGGGCGCCTGCACCTCGGCCCCGTCCCGGGCGCGGAAGAGCAGCTCCCCGGACTGGATCACCTGCTCGGCTTGCCAGGTGGCGGCAGCGCCGTACTGCTGGTAGAAGTCCGTGTCGGCCTGGAACATGACCAGGGCCTGCGCCGTGTGCATGCGCACGTGCTGTGCCAGGCTGTTGGCGTCCAGGAACTTCTCCCCGCACGAGTCGCAGGCGTAGAGGATCTGGGTGTTGGGGTCTGCAACGACATAGGGGCAGAGTGGCTCAGCCGTGGCCCCATCTGTGCCCACACTGGTGCTCGGGGTGGGTGGGGGGGGCCCAGATGGCAGAGGCATCGTGCTGGGCGGCTGCAAGCTCTGCGGTGCCACCAGGTAAACCCAGAGGCCTCCCACAAAATGCACAGGGGCTTTCTGAGCGCTCTGTCCCGGCTCTAACATCTTCCCAGTCGGTAACACAAGTGAAAGCCAAGAGGCGACGTTTTCCGAGGGGGCCGCAAGCCTAACGAGGCTGAGAACCACTGCTCCCGGGAACAGCCCTGTGGGGCAGACTGGATGCCTGGAGAGCCCCAGCACCCAGCGAGCTCACCCCAGCCACAAGGCCCCTTGGCAAAGTCCCAGGCAGGGACAGCCCTGCGGGCAGTGCAAGCACCTGATTTCACCTGTGTCACAAGCACGCGGGGCCTGCAGCCTCACTAGGATCTGGCTGATGGACAGCGCAGCTGGAGACGTCCTGCATCTACCCTGCGTGCTCAACCGCTTCCCGAAGGCCCTCGCTGCACAGCGAGCCCCAAACCTGATGGGGCGAAACCCCTTCAGAGGCACTGGCTCCCACGTCCCAGCAGCTGGGCAGGAGGTGGAAGGAGCTCGAGGTGTTTGTTCCCTTAGCACAGGGTCTCCCGGTTGTGTGAAGGTCCCCACGGAGCCCACGCCCCTTGGCCTCCACACGAAGCCTCACCTGCCTCCTGCACCTGCTTCACTGCCTTCGTTATCTCTGCTTTAAGTGCTTCAGTCTCATCTGCCGTCACAGCGGCTGCCACAGGGACCACTGCGGTTTGGGGGGGAAAGCAAACGAGACTGAGCTCGCTCTCCCAGCTCCAGTCCCCAGTGCTTCACCCCAGCCCAACACAGCCCGGGCCATGCCACGGCAGGCCCCATCCCCCAACACCCCAGGACGAGCTAAGCACAGCCACCCCAACACCACAGCGCCCCGATGAGACACCTCCCCGACTCACCCGTCAGCTGCGTGACCGCTGTGGCGGCCAGTGCCTCTGTGGCTAAAGTGACCATATCATCCGAGGCCACCGTGACAATGTTGACCTCGTCGCCCTCCTCCGTCTCCAGCAGCTTCATGCCGGCCTTGCCCTGGTGCACGGTTTTGACGTGGGAGCGCAGGTTGTCCACGCGGTTGAAGCCTCGGCCGCACTTGTCACAGAGGAACGGCTTCTCCCCTGCTTGGAACAAAGCCCCCGTCAGAGTTAGCTTGGAGACGACGTGCCCCTGGGGGCGCGGGGCAGCCCCGGGCGAGGGCCGCGGAGCTGGTGGAGGGCCGGCAGGACGCACCGGTGTGGATGATGATGTGCTTGGAGAGGTCCCCCACGTTGACAAAGGCCTTGTTGCACACGGTGCACTTGTGCGGCCGGATGTTGTCGTGGTGCCGGATGTGGTTGGCCAGCTGGCTGGACTGCACGAACCTGGGGGAGACGAGCCGGGGGGGGCCTCACAGGGGGCGGCAGGAGCTGGGCTGTCGCTGGGCCCGGAGGGCAGAATGCGGCATCCCCTGGGCCCTCCCCACGGCCGGGGAGAGCTCGGGGCTTGAGCCCTCCGGCCTGTTCACGGACAAACATCTTGTCCTGCAGCCCTGGGCTTGCTACAGAGCCCCAGGAACAGAAGGAAACTCTCCACCTCCCTCTGCCCACGTTTCTGAGCAGGGTCCTGGGCTGAGCCTAGGACGATCTACGAGGGGATGGTGGAGCTAACGGCCCCCACACAGCCGCTAGCTGGGCCTGAGGGCTGACAGCCTGCACACCTCACTGATTTGAGACCTGGAGCCACGCCACGAGGGCTGGGGAGAAGACCAGCTGCCAGCCAGCAAGGGTCAGAGCCCCTTTGTTTGCACACTTCCTGAGACAGGCAGCAGTGAACCCCTTCAGCCTGGGATGGGCAGAGACGTTTTGTCACCCCACGAGGCAGGAGGCTTTTCAGTGACAAGCTCCTACGGATGTCCTGGGCCAGGCTGGTGTCGTCTAGCCCCCACCTCCTCCTTAACTCAACCATCCCTTCAAACCCTTTGGTGCCAGGACCTGGTGCCCACGTGGAGCTGCAAGACAGGACTGAAGTGGGAACGGGGGGTGGAGGGTGGTGTGGGGCCAGAGCCGAGCCACGTTCCTATCAGCTGGGCCGAGGCCGGAGGCCTCTCCGAGGGGTCCTCACCTCTTGCCGCAGCGCTCACACACGTACGGCTTCTCCCCCGTGTGCTGACGCACGTGAGCGATGAGCGAGCTCGCTTGAGTGAAGGCCTTCCCGCAGATCAGGCACTGGCAGGGCTTCTCGCCTGGGGGTGAAAGGGGCAGGACAGTCAGGGCAGGGCAGCCGCAAGCATCACCCTCCGGGATGGAAGAAGGGGGGCAACCAGCACAGATGCCTCAGAGACCAACTCGTGGTCCCGTCTGTCAGACAGGAGTGGTGGTAAAAGGGACGGGCATGAGTGAGTGGGGCAGTGGGGGAGTAGACACTGGGATAGGCAGAAGTGTTATAGACAGGACCACGTGGCCGCTCAGGCGCTCGATGGGGAGGACTCAACAGCACTGCTCCTTGATCTACCATCAACATGCTGTAACACGCTTGTACCACTGGCCTGACAGTGAAGCCAAGATGTGCAAATGGGTGTTACTGGGCTGCTCACCAAGGTACTGCTGTGCCCCAAAGGCAGAACCTCCTGCTCCTGCTCCTACATGGAGGGTGACCACAGGCTCTGGTGATGGGCAGCAGGAGGACACCCCGGGGGAACACGGTGGGATACAGCGAGTCCATCTCCATGAAGGGTGTGCATCAGCTCGTGCCCCATGTCAGGCACGGCCAGCCCAGCCTACCTGTGTGAATGCGGACGTGTCGCTGCAGGGCCCCAGGGTCGGCAAACTGCCTCTGGCAATGCACGCACACGTAGGGCTTCTCACCACTGTGGATGCGCAGGTGCCTCTTCAGGTTCCCTTGGAGAAGCCAGACAAGAGGGATTCATAGATTGGAAGGGGCTGGAAGGGAGCTTGCAAGATCATCAGGTCCAGCCCCCCTGCACTAGGCAGGAAAGACAACTGGGGTCATGTGTGTCTGTCTCTGCATCTGTGTGCGTCTTGGCCCAGCACTGTGGACTGCGCTGGGGCCCTACCCTGGTAGAGCACGAGCAGCGCTCGCTAGTGCAACGGGAGCCGCGTGCCGTCCAGCAGGAAGCAGAGCCAGGAGAGACGGCTGCACGCCAGCCAACAGCGATGCAGGGGAAAGCCGCTCTGCTTGGACTGCAACGTGCCACAGGCTGCAAGCCCTCGGCACTTGGCTTTGGACATGCCAAGACAGCCAGAGTGTTTTGCATTTAATGTCCCTGCAGTGCTCTGATCGAACGGGCTGGGCTGCCAGCTCCCATGCTGCTAGCTTGAGCCTGGCCATATTTGGTATCCTCCTTCGAGCTCAGCTCTCAGAGTCAGGTCATGCAATGGGAATCTCCTCTGCTGCTTAAAGCAAAGGCCTGAAGCCTCCAGGATCCCGCGGAAAACCTCGCAGCTGGAGAGCTCGGATGCCAGAGGGCGTATATGAAAACCCTCAGATTTGGCTTAAAAACTCAGAAGAGTCTCAGGACAATGCATCTTGTGGCTTGTCGGGGCTGGGCTCGTGGCTCTTGAAGAGCCGGGCCTGCGATATGGAAGAGGGCACCAGCTACGCCTCTGCCACCTGAGGGCAAGGGGGTACCTGCCAATAACACCAGTATGACTTGCAGCAGTGCCCCCACAACTCCTCCTGCAGAACTGTTCACCGCACATGGCACTGCCTGTCCCAACAGGGAACGCTCACGAGCCCTGGGGCCCAGGGATGCCGTGTCCACACTGAGCACTTGGCATGCACCAAAGCAGTTCTGGTCTGGTCTTGACCTACACACTGAGGCCTCATCCAAGGTTGGGCCTGCTGATCTGTTGCCTCTGCTCGGGGTGATGCTGTCTGCAAAACCCAGGAGACGCTGGAGCTGCTCTCCCCCACAGCTGCATCCATCCCTACCGCCTCCCGCCCGGGGATACCTGACGTGGTGAACTGCTTGCCGCATTCGCGGCACTTCAAGGGGCCATCGGCAATGTGAATCTTCAAGTGCGCCTTCAAGTTTCCCACCTGCCGGCAGACAAGACAGGTCCCTTCAGCCTGGCTGGGCCTCTGGAGTGGAGGCACGCTGTGTCGGACCCTGCCCACTGTGCCCCATGCACATGGGGGGCACAGCGCCAGTAACAAATGTGTCAGGGCAGCAGAGATGGGGCATCTGCTCGCATGCACTCGCCAGCAGGGGTTACAGTGGCAGGACCAAAGCTTCCCAAATGCTGGAGCAGCGGCTGACGGGGGTACGGGGATGGGGCGGGTTGAATTCTGTCCCCCTGCTCATCACCTGCTTCCGCACTGCTGAGGCAGCAGGATCAAAGAGCTCAGAGGCCAGTCAGGAAACCCTCAAATTATCCTTGGCTCCGTCACCATCTTGGTTGGACACCGTAGGCAAATGAGCTTCCCCTCCCTGGCCCTCAGCTTTCCCATCTCTACAACGGGGATAGAGAAGCCTCTAACAGCATTAAGCATTTAAGTGTTCAGATACCAAGGGGATGGGAGAGCGGGAGGAGCCTGAGGAAGCCTTCAGTCAAGGCCTATTTGGAGGGTAACAGTGTGATCTTGTCTAGCTGTGCTGTTCTGTTTCTCCTGAAAAGGACTGTGAGACCCTGGTGATAAACTTCCCTCCAGCCCCTGCCAGCCGGGGCGGGGGGAGGACAGACACACGCGGCTTAGAGCCCAGCACAGCCTAGGTCATGCCAGCCAGCACCCATGGCACCGGGCGGTCTGACATGTAG
This sequence comes from Crocodylus porosus, assembly GCF_001723895.1. NCBI lineage: Eukaryota > Metazoa > Chordata > Crocodylia > Crocodylidae > Crocodylus > Crocodylus porosus. The sequence goes on from NW_017728926.1 coordinate 10,382,116, forward strand.
CCTCCTGAAGCCCTCTCTCCACGGGCCAGGAAGCAACCCTGAAAGGGAGTGCAGTCCAGGCAGAGTCAATGGCCAGAGCTCAAGCCTGCTTCTGCCGCAAGCAGCCAAGCACATTTTGGGACAGCAAGGACTGGAGAGGGGCGTCTATCCTCCCTGGGGGCTGGGTGCAGCCCTCCAGGTCACAGCAGAGTGCCCGAGGAGCCCCGAGGGCTGAGCACAGACCCCACCCCACACACACACCTGATTAAACTTTTTGTCACAGTGTGGGCACTTGTGCTCCTTGTCGGTGTCGTGGGTCTCCAGGTGGCGCATCTTGGAGGTGGGGTCGGAGAAGGAGCGCCCGCAGTAGTCGCACTGGTAGGGCTTCTCGCCGCTGTGCACCAGCTGGTGCCGTTTGAGGTTGCCCGAAGTAGTGAAGAGCTTCCCACAGTCATCGCACCGGTACTTGGCCTCCCCCGTGTGCCGCTTCTTGTGCAGGTTCAGCAGGCTGATGAGGCGGTAACTTTTCCCACACTCTTCACAGCCGTAGGGCTTCAGAGGGCTACAAGAGGGATGGGGCGAGGGTGAGGGACCCTGGGGGCAGCCAGGCTGACATGCTCAGGGCTGGAGGAGAGCTAGCCCACCCTTCTCCCCGAGGAGGTCTTGGGATTGCCCACAGTCTGAGCATGCAGAGCTGCAACGCTGCCTTCCCCTTGGGAGCCATCACAGGTACGTGGTGCAGAGGGGAGCCGGGCTGAACAGCGAGACGTTGAGCAAAGGACACGGCAGAACCGTGAGAAGGAGAACGGGGCAGAGTTCTCCAGTCAGGGCCCCACGTCCCTTGCAGTGAACCAGGGCTACGGCCCACGAAATGGCACCTGGATCCTCTGCCATAGCTTCACGTCTACTGAGGACAGGAAGGCTTTAAAGGTGACAGTGCCCTGTAGGGCAGCCCCTGTACTTGGTACCTGGATATCAGAGCTAACCAAGCACTAAAGTTTCCTATGTGGCAGATTCCAGGATCGACAGAGCAAATGAGACCATGGGCACTGCCAGGGTGTGGGGAAGATAGAGAGGTTTGCAGCTGGGCAGGGAATGGTTAGGATCTTTTGGTATGAGAGAGTCTGGGATCACAGGAAAAAGCCTACCGGCTGCATGCTTCTGCTTCAGTAATAAGCAGGAAAAGAATCACTCAGCAGGGCTGACATTTCAGGCTGTATCATTACACTGCAAAATCAAAGTCCCACTGGGACCAAAGGGGCCATTCACACCTCTCATTTATTCTTCCAAGCTGCCTGCAGACTCAGGAAGATGACACTGCCTATTCCCTGTCAGCTCCTGGTGCAAATCTACCGTTTACTCTAAACGGTGAAAGCTGTAGTTTTGGATCATCTGCAGACGGGCTGTGCCAGCCACGCAACTGCGAGAGCACAGGGCCACGGCCACAGGACTGCCAGCCCAGAGGAGAGGGCGCAGTGCTGTGGTGGACAGCAGCTGAACTTCATACTGAGAGAAACCCCATTTGTTTTCCCTGGTCAGCTTCTTGCTCTGGCTGCTTTATGGGCTTCTGCTGCATCAGGGGACTCGTGCAGGAGGATGGGGGAAGGCAGCATGGAGACAAGGAAGGGCATGACAAGAGAATAAGAGATGTGCATGGTGCATCACTGTGAATATTACACCTGGGGTGAAGTGCCCTTCATTCTGCCTGCTAGGCTCCCTGTATCCCTCCCCAGCACCCGGTTCACAAGAGGGCCTCCCGTACCTGTGTGTCTTCTCGTGGGCTTTGCAGGCGGCCGGGTCCGAGAACGCTTTGTTACACTCCCTGCAGGAGAAGGGCTTTTCCCCCGTGTGGATGCGGATGTGCCGTTTGAAGTTGCCAGTGTGTGTGAACTCCTTGCCGCAGTCCTGCGAACAGACGCGCAGAACAGAGCAGTGTGTACGGTGCCCCGCGCGACCAAGGGATGGAGCGGGGAGCTGCTCCCCAAGTTGCCTTACCTCACACTTGTGTGTGACCGAACCGTATGCTTTCGACTCTGTTCTGTCGCTGTAGGTGCCTGATCGCAGCAGCCTGGCTTCCCCCGAATTCTCCAGTCCAGAGTCTGTGCCCCCGGATTCGTTATCCTCCGGGTTGTCTCCATTTGCTAACCTCGATAGCTCATCCTCTGGGATTCTGGCTTCCTCCTCTTCCTCTCCTGTCGTCTCGTCCTCTTCCTCCTTCCCCTCTAGCTCCACTTCCATTTCTGCAGAGATTTAAGACACAGAGGGCTGCTGAAATCTAGAAGGCGAGGTGGGAGACAAAAATCCTACTGCAGCATTTCAAACTGTGCATAAAACAAGCTTATACGCTGAGGAGACAAGAGTGAGGAGCAAAAGGTCAAGGGAATGAAAGGACCCCCCTCCTCGTGGAAAAGAAGGGGAACACAAGGGCCCTGAACTACAGTGCATCCACGGTGCTGCGGCGTTCTTCTGGAATCAAAACATTTGGGGCTTTGGCTGTTGCGCTGGATGAAAACGCACAAACTTTGACAACCTCTGTTTAGTCGACACCTATTTCCTGCCAAAGGTTCTGGTGGAAATTTTTCAGCTGACACCACATGATGTTATTCCACGTGTAGTTTACCCTAAGGGATCGATGATGGGATAGGAGGTCACTTCTGCACATCTACATTTGGAAGGGACTGAAAGGCTCTGCAGGCTGACAGCTGTGTGATGGCCCTATGCAGTAGAGTCTGAGGACAGGTGAAGTCTTGCTCTCAGTCTACGAGAGCTTTTAGGTCACCACCAGCTAATGCACTTGTGGCAGCCTGGAGCAGAGCTCCCACGCACCGATGGACCAAGCAAACATGATACTGTTAGGTCAGGGTTGGGACACTGGACAGGATAACATGTGGAAGCCTGAGATGCTGCTGCCCGTGGGATGTCCTTCTACAGACACAAGTGCCATTATTCTTTGGGCAACACTTGTGAGACTTGCAAAAATGCAACTTATATGGCCATGCATGACTCCTAACTGCCCCCTTGTGCCGAAATCACTGCACTTGAGGAAGATGGGAGCACTGGTGTTGCTCTAAAACCAGCGTACAGGAATTTGGGGCTTCTGACTCAGCCAGCTTCTACCAAAGTAAAAACAAGCAGGAACTCACGTGAGCCCTCTGTGCCCTTCTGGTGTGTGTTTATGCCCAGGAGGGAAAGGGAAGGAAAAGGGACTAAGGGAACAGAGCCACTTAAATCCAGACCTAATGTGCTGCAAAGAACAAGAGAGACCTGCAAGAGCTTGAACAGACTGATAACTTATCTAGAATCAACACAGCTTCTCTGAGCACCTCCAGCTCCGACTGGAACGCAGCTCTGCAACGTCTAACGATGCCTGGGGTTTCACGAAAGCTGTCCAGCAGCAGTAAGGTGAAGGACCATGTTTCCTCCTCATTAGTACCCTGGGGACCTAGGTTCCCTGAGTACACACACACTGAGGATATTCCCCCCTTTCAAACATGGTGCCCCTCCGCTACCATCCAGGTCCTGGGCTTGCAAATGCAAGGTCCTGCACTATGAAAATGAAGCCCTCCCAACTGCAAACCCAAGCTGCGGCTCAGCCCAAGATGGCCCAGGCTGCAGGGATCCGCTGTGCGGGGCACCAGCCTGGCTGGCTGCATAGAGGAATCCCTCTCCCTGCTGGATTTCACCTCCTGTGGCACAGCGCTCCAGCCTATTCCCTGTGAAGGCGACCAGGAAACTTCCAGCCTGATCCATCTCCCTGGGCTGAGGAAGGTAGTGGGCAAGAAACAGGGCCTAAGAGGTGAAGCTCCAAAACCATGACCCACCACCCTGTGCCCGATGCAGATCTGCACCTTGCTCCGATCCTTGGGAAGAGCAGCCCCTGGCAGCTGGGCTGATGTTGCTCGGCTTCGTGTCCTCCAGTGGCAGGTGACTGGGGATTTCATCTCTCATGGGATCCTCTACACCTGGAAACAACGAAGAGAAAGTCTGAATCATTCACCCTCATGTTTGGGGCAGGCTGTGTGAACACGGCCATCAGACTTGAGTTTCTCAGGATGGTTTTGAGGGAAAGGGAGTGCGCAGGTGAATACACAGCAGGAGGGAATGCAAGTGGACACCTGGAGCTGCGAAGCTTCCCAGTGCTGACCTGTTCTGCTGGTCGCTTTGCTGCTGCTGTTCTCAGTCTCCTCCTTCGCCTCCGTTGCAGCCTCTGCTGTTTTCACTTTCCCTTGTCTGTCAGATGCAACTTGCGTGGCACGGTCAAGGTTGCCCAGCAGCTCTGCTGCTGCTTTCCCTTCCCCAGCTGTTTTTTCATCCCCTACCAAAAGAAGCACAGCCAGGCAAACCACTCTTTATACGTATAGTTACATGGCGGCTTGTTCTCTAACACAGTCCACCCAGGACACAGAGCAACTGGGTAGCACAGCCTATAGTAACCTGCAGCACAAACTGCCTTCAAGTCCTATAAGCAAATAATCACAGTGAGAAAAGAAAGGGCACAAGAGTTATTCAGTAGTAAAGTGACCCGCTGGTGCCATACACAAGGATTGGACAGACGTATAAACCCAAGCTCCACCTGGGCAGGGATAGCTAGAGGGAGTACATCTAGCCCAGACCAAGCCAGGGTACCTGGACCTCTCTCAGACTGACCTGGCCTCAGCAGGGCTTGGCCTGCACCAAATCCTCACACCACTGACCTGGGCAGGCTGGCAGGGCAGCCCCCTTCAGCCACAGCTGACGTTCCACGTGCTACAGACCTGTGGTGCTAGTGTCCACGTGCACAGCCTGGGAACAACCTACTCACTGTAACAGGGCAGAGTTCAGTGCCCTCTTCCTTTCTCTTACCCTTCCTTTGGGAGGGAGGGAGGGAGGGAGGGGTCTTTACTGACTGCCTGAGCACTGGTCATCTACGGGACTTTGTATTAGAACAGCAAGGAAAACATCAGGATGAAGACGGATGAGTATTTAGTCTCTCCTCCTCCTGCTGAAGGCAACAAGCTGAAGTCAGGAGAGACCCAGCGGGAAGCGGGGAGGTGCGTGGAGTCTTCACACCTGTCACGGCAGGAGGCTCTTGGCTTTCTGCTGGCACGGTGAGAGACTTCAAGGCGTTGCAAGCATTGACGATTTCCTGCATCTGGAGGAAGCCTGCAACTGCGAGCACATCCTCTACGTTCTCAGGACTGAGGCTCAGCTTCGCCGTGTACATGAACTCCAGGACCTGGCCGAGGCCTGAGGAAAGAGAGAGCCGGGGGCAAAACCGCCCCCAGGGCCAAGATGAGTGGCCACTGACAGAGCAGGTTAAGAGGCCAGCATCTTAGTGGCTGCATCCTTTAACCCCACGTACACAGAAATCACTCAAAGACTTCTCCCACACTTCATTTCTAGGTGAGAGCAACAAACAACCCGCCGTTTGAACTACTTCTTCTTCCTACTAATCTAGCAATGAGGAGATGCATAATTTTTGCAGGCTGACATGAGCGTGCTGTGGGATTTAGCCAGGACGAATGAATAATCATGTATTACTTCTTTCTTTATTCATGTGATGTATGCCAGCAAAGGTCACAGCTGCTTACAGCCAGAGAAACGGAGCAACTTAAAAGGGCAACTAGCAAAAAATAAAATCCTCAAGCCAAGGAGAGGCCCACGACACAACATCTTGGCCTTGCTTTGGTTGTTCAGCGCCTGCCCAAACAGAAGGGTCCTACAGTCCTTCTGAATGGTGTCCAGGCCCAGGCTCTGGTGGCCTCACGAGAGAAGGATTTCCAGAGTTGAGGAGCAGCTGCTGAGAATGACTTCCCATGCACCATCACCAAGGTGCTTGCAGGAGTGGTGCTTGGCTGCCCTTAGGAATTGCGATGGGGGGTGAGGGAGAAGGCAGTCAGGCCACTTAGGGTCTTCTGGTTAAAACCAATGCCTTGATTTGAACCTGACAAAAACCACTAGACTGGGTGTGGGGAGAAGGGGTTCAGTATGTAACACCAGTACAGACCCCATGTGCAACCCTAAGCCATTATTTCATCTCCCTGTGCCATCAGTTCCCATCTGTAAGACAGGCATGAGGGCTCCTCCTTCCTCCCAACTTTTGTGTCTTGTCTGGATGCTCTTTGGGGCAGGAGCTGCTGCCCATACTAGTAAATTCTTTCCACCACTTCCAGGTAAACACCAGAAGAAGAGTGCAGTGATTAATGCCCTGTTCTGCTAATGCTGTTAACTTTCAGATGCAATGAGCGGCATTCTCATCACCCACTCCATGTTCCCAGAGGGAGGAGATGTTTATATGGATAACTGGGCTATCTGGGGTCAGGGCTGTGGACACAAACAGCTGTGGGAGAGAGAAAAGCCCCATACTTCAGAGTATAAGACCATCTCTATCTATTTGTAGAAGAATGTAACAAGGCTTGATTGTCCTGCTGCAGGATGCTCATGCCATCATTGGAGCTGGTGCTCTCCAATACTGGAAGGTCTTCAGGCTCAAGCCAGCCTGTCCATAGGTTCAGGAGAGCTGTCACAATCTCCATTTTGGCCTCACTGTTCTCTAGGCTCTAAGGAACATTTTAAACCAGACTCTAAGCTGCTATAAAATGGCCCAGCTCCACTGACATCCATGGGGCTATGTAGATTTACACTGGTTGAGAATGCAGCCTGTTGCTCAGCTGCAGCCCTGGCTTTTCCCCACCTACCTGCTGCGTTGCTGATGTCCAGGTGCACCACGTCCTTCTGATCCACAAAGAGCATCCTGAAGTACTCGCTGCAGGCTGCCAGCACCGCCTTGTGAGCCTTGAAGTCAATGCCGTCCACCACGAAGGTGCAGTCGCACAGCAGGCCCAGCTGCCTCTGCTGATTTAGTTGCTCCAGGACCTGCTTGCTGTGATGGGGGAAATCCATAGCTGAGGAGAGAAAGCAAAGCCATGTGGGCACGGCCAGACCTAGGACTCTGCAAAGAGGGGGGAGCAGATAGCAAAGTGCATTCACAAACACCCTAACGTGGCACAAGTAAAGCAGGGGTATGAGGGCACTGCCAATGCCCAACCACCGCAAGGGGAGGAGGTGGTTGTTAGGAAACGCTCAGAAGATCCAAGGGACTGTAATACTGATCTATACCTTAAGGAAAAAAATCCTTGTAAATAATTCACACCCATCATGCTGTGCAGCCAGGTAGCCTACATAACTGCACGCACTTCGTCTCCTCCCTCCAAGTCTCTATGGCTGCATCTAAAAACTGCGTTAGAAGAACCCTGCCTTTTCCAAATCATGCACTCAGGAGTTAGGAAGGGCCTGATTTAAGGTTGCCCATGAGAAATTATTTCAGGCCCCATGCTTGCAGTCATTAATCACAGGACCCTGTGGGCCTGAGCACAAGGGTGGCAATTATATTTGCTCCTGATTCAACGTGTGGTGCTCGGCTTTCTGTAGTCCACCCCCGTATACTGAATATGAAATCCTGGGCACTCCTATGACATTTTCGTTGAAAAAAGGCAGTGCCGCTCTGTTGCTGTATGCCTGCGGTTCTGGGGCGCACAGAGATCGTTTTCCAATGACTGGACAAAACTCTCAAGTGCGCTCTAATGGTTCAATTTGTAAAGTCCAGGGACTGATTTCCACCCCCCCCCCAAAATGTTCCATGTTTTTACAGTACTTTATAGAGGTCTTGCAGCACAGCTCCAATTGACTCTGGTTGCAGTGGGAAGCTCTCCGCAGTTCTGTGAATCTAGCCCCCGAAATCTCATGGCCTCTGGTGCTAAAACCCTTTCTTTGGGTCCAGAACGGAGCAGGAGAAACAGCATCAAGGCCCACAGCTACTGAGCAGGTGGCACAGGGAATCCTCCGTCTCCTTGCATGCAGTCCCAAACTCAAGAGGGTTTCAGCTAGCCCAACCAAGCTGCCTCACGCAGCAGATAAGCTTTAAGGAGCAGTCACCCGAGCTGATCATTATGCTACAGAGCAGATGAACACCTAGCAATATCCCAAGCAGCCCAAGGGTGGGGGCAGGGAGGTTGGTGTTGGAGTACGTGGCTTGTCTTTAAATAACTTGCAGAAGCAATTCTTGCAGCGAGAGGTGTTTTTAGCAGAGGCAAATGCAAAGGGGAAAACTCTGCCTTGGCTAAGTACAGCTGAGTGCTGTAATCGATGTGCATCACCAGGTTTCAGCTTCCATCTTGCAGCCGCATGGCAGAGCCAACATAAAAGCCACTTGAGTGCATGGGGCTGACCGTGATGGATGGACTGGCCTTAAAACTTACACAGGCTGGACAAAAAGAAAGCCTCCAAAGGACCTGGCCTGTGCTTCTGGAGTTGGAGAATTACACTGTAGGATATGCTTCTGCGTGCAATGTCCTATCCCTTTCCTGTTACTCCTACCCCTTAGCAAACAGAAGAAGCATATGCTGACCCTTTCAGGAAAGCTGTGAAAAAAAACACCCTAGGAGTCACTCTATGCTTTTTCCGAAAGGAAGGATATTTGTAGGGGAGGGAGAGACACTTGCTCTCCTGAGCTCCACTGCTCACATCGTCTGTTCACCCCCTGAAGTCATAATCCTGTTTGCGAATCACTCCCACAGCAGCAAACTGCATTCCTACACAGGCTCAGTTCATGGGTTCAAATGAGCGAGGAAAAGCATCAGGCACATATGCATGCTTAACAGTGAATAAATCAAAGACTTTGCATTCATACTCAAGCCTTTGTTCATAAAAGCCGCGAAGAGAGGTAGGAAATTCAAGGTTTTCCAACCAAAACTCACAGAAGCAAATTAGACAAATCTTGTGGAATGATAAAAATTCAGAAGGAAAGACACCGGTAACATTCAACACGCAGTTAAGGTACGTGGGGATCGGTCTGTAGGGTGCGTTGGTGGCTTTAATAAAGAGGATCAGGTCGGAACAACGTCCCTAGAAGAACCAACGCTGTCCTTCTTAGCTCCTACCCAGAGGGACCCGAATGAAGAACATGCGAGCAGACCGCATGGGGAAAGTGTCTCATTTCCAAATTCAAAAAAACAGCTCGAACAAATTGAATTGTTTTGCAAAAAAATCTTCCTCTCTGGGCCCAGCCCCCAAATCAGATCATTTTAGGCCCAGTTCAGAAAACTGCTCTGCGGTGTGCGAAGCGCGTGGGAAGACTCAGGAAGAGACGCCCCGAGATGAGTTAAGAAGAGTCGCACCCGCTTAGCCCTAACGATACTGCAAGTGGCCGCTGTCCTCAGCCAGAGATCTCAGCTGACAAAGCCGCGGGCAACACGGGGTAGGACAAAGATGCTAAGAGAAGTCAGTTCATTTTTCGAGTGCAAGACGGGGGCTGTCTACACCACCCTGAGCAGTGCCCCAGAGCATCTCTGTGAAAACCCCCTCCTGCTCCGCTGTGCCAAGTCCTGGTACCTCACCCTGGCACACAACCAGTGCCACTCAAAAGGCAGCGACCTGGCATTTTTTGGGCATGCATTTGCTGGGAACTGGCAGGAGCGGGTAGACTTTCACTGCAACACCCCTCAGCACTGTCAGCTGTGATAAAGACATACCCTTGGACTCGTAAAACCCGCTTATTCCAAAAAGAGACAAAAGAAACAGGGACAGCGAGGCTGAGAAGTGGTCGGCGGCTTTTAGCCAGGACACGCTTTTGAGACTGGGGCGGCGGCAGAGTGAGACTGCTATATAAAGCAGCCATGAAGCAACACCACAAGGAACCAGAACCCCGAGGAGCGCAGATCGCTTCCCGATTCCCTGCAACTTCCTTTCTCTCTTGCTCCCCAACGGGTCTTGGAGTCACAGAAAGACATCAGAGCGGCCGGGGGATCTGGCAGCGACGCACGCACCAAGCAGCACAGAAAGCTGTCGTCTGCGCAGCGCTTTTCCCGAGCAAGACGGTCACTTCCCAGGCTCTCAGCATCCCAGGCTGCTCTCGAGTCCCTGGCTGAGCGGTGTGCCTGGCACCTACCCTCCGACAGCTAGAGAGGCTGATACACAGGGAGCTGTTGGACTCTCTGCGGGCTTGAAGAGATGCGGTGGGCAGCTACAGACATGTTGGTGGATGCAGACAGGTAATACATGACCCGGGCAGCGTGCTACACACGGGGACAGCCCACAGCAATAGCCTCTCATCCTGAAATGACTCAGACGTAGGACGAGCAGCCCCGAATGTAGGTAGGAGGCGATCTGCTCGCTCGCACATGATCACATATTCACTGGTTTCCATGGCACCAGGTTGGCGGGGTGCCCGGGGCAGACAGGAAAGCAAGAGGTGGAAGCTTTCCCTTTTGGTGAGTTCAGCAGCTCTGGGCTCAGCTTCTAACCCAAAATGCAAGCCTAAGCTTTAATGCAAAAATCTCTCCGAGCTGTCCGGGCAGGCTCCATTTAATTTACTCACGGCACTCAGGCGCGGAGAGACGCGTCTTTCTGCTGCACAAATGCCCCTTGTGTCCTTTGGCTTTTCCGTGCCCGTGATCCTAGCATGCAACCTGCCGCTCAGGCAGGCTAGAGGCGGCAGGCACTGAGTACAGCTGACAGAGCCTGCCCGAATAAGCTATGAGACTGGCCATCTAGGGCTCAAAAAATGCACCAAGGCCAGAGCCAGCAGCACCTGGAAACATATAGAGAAAGAAAAGGAGATGGCCTCATTAGTGAGGGACCGGTTCCTCCCTACACTGGTGTTCAGGGGCCGGGCTGCAGTACTGAAGGGGAAGATGATTACATTTTGGGAACCTGCAATGGAGCGGATTGGGGCTCCGCCGAGCGCTAGGTTATCAAGCAATAATTGGACCCAGAGAGATCAGGGTATGTGTATGCTGTGACAGCACCTGGCTGGCTTTAAAGAGCTTCGGTTAAACACTGCTGTATTTAACATGCATCTGCTGTGCCTCACCGCCGAGCTGATGTGATTCTTGTGATCTCCTTGGAGCCTTCCTTTCCAGCGCGCTGCGATGTAACCTTTTCAAAAATTCACACACCCCATAGTAGCAATTTGCTGCAGGACTTTCAAGGATTTATTAAGGTTACAGTATCAATGAAGCTCAAGAGCGATAATGAGCAGGGGAAGTCAGATGGGTTATAATTAGAGAGAAGACAACAAGTTCCTCCGGCAGGCTGTGATCCACGAGGCTCGGCCAGTGGAAGAGCCCTTCCCTTAGCATTAAGCTGTGACACACTGATGCGAACCTCGGTTTTCTCCTGCCAGGAGAAATCAAGAGAGTTTCTGTGGCTTGTGTGCAGCCATCAGAGGATCAAGTAGCATGGGCTGAAGGCACTAATCCAGACCGATAAACTTGAGCAGCAAAAAGGGAAGGCTTTTGGCTTTCCACCCATGCACTCTTTCAAGCCGCCTTCTGTATTCGGAGATGCTTTTCCCTTCAAACACTTGGTTAAGCCCTTCTGAACAGAGCTGACACAAGAGGTTTTGCTCCTGGTAATAATATCACCAGCACACTGCTGCTAAACACGAGAACCGTTTATCTCTGCCTCTCAAAAACTTTCTGCCCGTGGTAAATGGCCCTGAAGAGGTCTCAGCTTTACACGTGGCGACGCGCCGGGATCTCAAGTGACTTGTGACCCTGGGCAGGATCCACGCTGGAAGATCTGGCTCTGGGGTTTAACCACTACACCATCCCTCCTCCGATGGCACATATTCCTGTAATGACACTTGGCAATGAATGGTTTAGAAATAACTTCCACCTCTTTCGCTCAGGCTGCTTGTATCCAGCATTCCCCGGCCCTGTGACAAAGGGTACAAAGTTAGCTTAAATCTGAAATGGGAGTCGCTGTGACTAATTCAGTGGTTCAACGCAGCCTATTCAGCTTCATGGGGCTGCCTGCACTGCAGGAGAGATCAGGAGGGATCCCCCTGCCACTCTGCCTTTGCCAGGGCGGTGTTGAGGTTACAGCCTTAACAGAACAAAGTCTCCAAAAAGCCCGAGGACCTGGTGATCCTGTATGAAGAAAGGGCTGCTGCCTTCCCTTTTCTAGCTTGCCACATATCCCAAGAGCAAGTCTGATCTGAGCTCCCACCCCTGACATATTGCACCAAGACCTTTCTAGCACACGCTGCTTGGACTCATAAAAAAACCCATGTTCTCCGATATCCTTCCAGGCTGTTATATTCCCCCAGGTAATACAGCCACATACTTACACTTGCACAACAGGCAACGTGTGGGTTCATTTCAGTCACAGCTCCTTTTGTTACTTCTTCAGAGAAAACTCTCTCTTTGCTGGACGCTATCTCCTTTTTGTCATGAGCTAGCTTTCTGCACTTCAACCTGCCGTGACTATAGAGGTAAATATTCCTCCACTCCCATCAATCTGGCATTCTCATTACAAAGGATGGAAATTTCCACCAGAAACTGTGAAGTCACAGAGCTGAAGTTAAAGCACGTGCTATTTTATTCTGAAGCAATGAATCCCACAAAGCTCCATTACAGCATTCGTTTCCTTTCAGCTCTCAAGACCCCTGAATCCGACCGTCTCAGACCTGGATTTGGCAGAGTGCAATGCACTTAAATGACAGCCCTTGTCTGCACCTCATCTGCACTTCTTCAGCTGCAATTTGATTTCTTCATGTCCTGGATCTTCTCTCTCTGCTCCTAAACACCAGCAATGCATTGGCTTTGCCCAATTTAGCTGATCCTCCAAAAGTTTCCAAGATGACATGAAGCATGAAGGCAGCCCTGTAATAAGCTGGATAAAATACCTGTAAATACCTGTAACAAGCCATGCTTATGGCTCCTCCTGGCCTCCCTGCGCTATGACCACCACCACCCCTTCCTTGGAAGCACTTGGAGTATTTCAGTCCCTCCAGTGGACACCACATCTCTTTAAAATTAGCTTTCCACCAAGATGTTTCCATCTTCTCTCTGAAATGTGGGCGAGTTTCCTTTACTGACACCCTGCTCCCTTTCAAAATTATGCTGACCCATGGCCAGCACAAGCAATGCTGAGTGCAAGACCAGCAATAGGCTGAATGCCCAACACGTTCTGAGCCTATTTGAAGATTTGAAATGGGAGATTTTACCACTGGAAAAAAAGAGAGAATCCCTTTCCACGCACAGAAATAAGCAACAGCTTCCAGCTCTCGTGCTCAGAGATGGGACTTCAAAATCACGGTAGTTTTAGATGGTGGAAGCTCATGGTAAATAAATGTTAGAAGCTATTTTGCATGTGAACCATAAGCCCTGTGCAACTGGACTCTGGGTTATGAAGGTATCTCAGCGTTATAAAATAAAGTAATACAAGAAGCAGTTCTGCTCATCAAGAAAAAAAAAGTTGTAAAGATTTTCCACAGTGTTTGTTTTTCCAAGCATCAGGTGGCTTAGACAGCACTATTATGCAGTCTGCGTATGTAGGATTTTATTAGTTCCAGGTTAGGGTGACATGCATGCCGCACTTAAATTAGAATTTCGTGTTTGGCCAAGCAAAAGGCACCTCTTAGTCTCCATCTCTGTCAAAGGGGGAGAGATCTTCTTAGAAGCCATGATCAGACAACAAAACAGAAACCTGCTTGCTAAAATTACTCACAGTCCAGTGGGAACTGACTATTACTAAACTGAAATCAGGTTACTGGTCCACACTTCAAGAATTACATCAATGTACTTGCAAGTTTGTAAATATTTTTACCTTTTTTTCCATGAACAAACATCCCCCAAATCCCAGAGTCAGTGGCAGAGATAAGAGCAGTACCCCAGTCTCTCAGTTCGCAGTCCTGGATCTTCTGCTTTGGACCATGCTGCCCTCTTGAATGTCAAGGAGACCTTCTCATCAGGGTTTACTTCCTACGGAACAATTGCTCTATTCATCAGCCAGGCTTATCAGAGGGTCCAGAGTTACTAGAAAAAACCAATTTTAGCATGGCTTTATATTCAAAGGTGATGACTTGCAGATATGCAGTGCCATTGTGGATTATTGACAAGGCTAAAAGATGGGTTTAGTTTAAAATTACACAAAAAGGGGAAAAGTAACAGCTCTGGGAAAGGCTGGATACATCATTACTGTTAGGTACAAGAAGGTGACTAATGCCCGTGCCTTTCTCCTGGTGGGGTTCGTCACACCTGACTTGAAAGGCGGATGTCCAGAATAGCTAGTGACAAGACTAGAGTAATACAACTGCTTTGGTTTGGTCAACTGATCTTTTACAATTTTTTACTTTATTTTGTCATTCAGATACTATAACGAATGTGAGGCTGTTGGAACAGCAGCCAGATACAGTTGATGCCGCACTGGTGAACAGCAATATTTTTACCAGGCTACTCAAGCTCAGAGCAGTGGCTTACTTAAGCAGATCACTTCCAGTCTAATAACATGCTGTTTGGTCTCAGTGAACTGGATGCTCTATTTCTATGATGCAGCTTTAAAGAATAAACAGGAATAAACAGTAAAAACATGCTAATGGCCCGGTGGTGAATGGCTTGGGCTCAACAGCATGTTTTGCCACAGACTCACTGGGTGACCTTGTGCAAGTCACTTAGCTTCTCCAGTTCTGTTTTCCCGTCTGTACGAGGGAGGTGAAAGCATTACTCAGCTTCTGAGCAGCGTCGTGAGGATAGTACATTAAGCATTGGAAAGCGCTCAAACAGCATGGTAATAAGGGCCATAGATGAGAGAGAGGCCACAGAACTACGCACTTCCAAGTCGCTCTGGACATCTCCTCTCCCACTGAGGTCAGAATCAGAAGGCTTGGCCATCTGCAATAAACTCAATAAAACGCTGCCCTTCAGAAGTCCATTCTTAGCATCTGACGAAACAGGCTCATCTATGAAAGCTCATGCCTCGCTGAACCAGTTAGTCTCCAAGGTGACACCGTGCCTGGCTTCAGACAGACATGAAGTCGAGTCTGCTAATAGGTTAGACAATGTGTTTGTACAGGGCAGTTTGTACAGGCAGGGGTTAGACTAGGTGCGACCTTTGGAGGTCCCTTCCAGCTCTACTTTTCTATGATTATTGTAACAGCAAAATATAAAACCATTATTCCCAAATCAACCCATTACCTACCAAGGACAAGTGAGCTGATCTGGATGTACAGATCTCACTGTCTCTTCTACTCTGGTTCTTAGCTGTGCCCATCAAAGTGGTATCCAGGCTAAAATAAAGAGCGAGGTAACTCACACTTAAGAATGAAGCCAAGCTACTAGAGTGACAGTGCTTTGAGCTGTACCCTCTCTACAACATACCTGTGTTGTTCTCCCTCTCAATCTCTTCCTGACATTGCTGTCAGGATTTTTTTATTGCCGTATCAATCACAGTGATGGAAAGCTTAGCATGAGACATCTTCTGTAGTGATGGCACAGCAGCAGTGGGACTGCAGGATCACATGCACATCCGAATGGCGATCCTTGTTAGCGAGGTTACGTGGCAGACAAATGACACACTTTTTGGAGTGGTTCAGCCCTGAATTTATGCTTCATAGTTAAATGTTAACAATTTTCAAGGGACCATAACCTTCATTTTTTTAAATTTAGTAATCGAAATTAGGAATTAGATTAGGATGGTCATGCCAATCTGATCTCGCAGTCTGGCTAGTACGGCATACTTCAGAGGAAAGCACAGTCTCCATAATGGACAACTACAGAACAGCTTGCTAACAGACATTTCTTTCTAATCCTCAGTAACGTAAGACTGGCTTCGCTATCTTGAAGCACAAGGTTTTATATCCACCCTCTCTTATTTTATCAGCTCACACATAACCAAAGAGGATAATGTTATCCATGCACATGTTTAACCTGTTTAAAATGTGTTAAGATTTTGGCTTTGATGTAGTCCAGTGACAATGAGTTCCACAAGCTGACACACAGCATGTAAAAAGTTTCCTTATATCACTTTTAAATGTGTTGTTTTTCAATGTCACTGAACTCCCGCTGGCTCGGGTCCTGAAAGGATACAAAGCTACAGACGATTTACTTTCTGTTTATGGTCATCTTCCCTTTTAGTGCACCAACTCCATGCCCCAGAAGGATCCTAATCTTTCCAGACAGATCCTAATCTTGGCAGTCTCTGCAGACAGAAATCTTTCCCTGCTTCCAACTAATTTTGCCACTGGTCCCTACATGCCTATCAAAAAAACTGGCAAAAATTGAAGGCAACGTGTACTGAACTCAGCTTTCAAGGTTAGAACATGCCATTAATTTGCATCACTGCATCATCATCGTTTTAGTACAGGCAGTCCCTGACTTACAACAATTTGAGTTACGTTTCGCACTTACAACATGTATAAATGGACACCCTGTTTCAACTTTACAACACTTGATCCGACGTGACGCCACGCCAGCGAACAAGTCGCTGTCACCCATCTCCCTGGAGAACGTCTGTCCAAACTTCCTTGGACGCTTACTTTAAGAAAGCCGACAAGACTCCAGAAAACCCTGCAGCCAGGACTCCAAGAAAAATCTAGCCAAGAACCCTTCAAAAAGTCCAGCAAAGTCACCTCAAAGAAGTCCTTCCAAATCAATATGATTGCTATTTACAATATAAATACATTAATGTAACTATATTACTCATCTATAATTCTTTGAGTACAAAATTCTGGGTTATTTTTGGTAAAAACGGGGTATCGGGCCTTGGTTCAGGAACCAATCCCCCATTTATAGCATTGTTTCCTAGGCGAAAATCAGTTCTGAGTTGCAATGTTTTGACTTAAGACACTGTTTTAGGGAACCGATCGTGTTGCAAGTTCGAGAGCTGCCCGTACTCTCTACCGTACCCCTTATGCATCCCGACAGGCTTGGCTCTTTTGGCTCATCACCGTGCACTGACACAGCAGATGTTTTTCCTGAGCGGTCTACAGTGATCCCCAGCCCCAAGCAGCTACTATTTTGAGGGGCATGTTGCAGAGATGTGACAAGAAAACAGTATTCTTTGGTCAGCAGTGAAAATGAAGCCATGTTTTTCATGTTCTACCTCAACGCATGTAACATGTCACGTTAAGTGATGAACCGTGACAGGCAATGAAACTATTGGTGGGAAAGGATCTAACGAACAAAGACCTGCAAAGGTGCACCGTCTTCTCCCTGCACAAATCCCAGCCACTGAGAAGACACTTCTGCTGTGTGTTTGCACCCTAAAGCAGGGTCTGGGCAAAAGCTCTGGCTTGAGTGGGCTTTTGCAGCCTGGGGAATCAGGAAGACGAGGGCTCAGACACCCCCAAGGTTTTCTCACATGCTGAGATGTCTCACTCCCGTTTCTCATATCAGGCTCTAGCTCCTAAGGTTTCATACTCGGGGTAGTAGATATCTGACAGTTTTCAAGCCCTGCCACGAGGATCCACTCCCACGTGATTAACATGCGACACGTTGGCAGTGAAAGTGCCCAGCATACAACCTACAAGTGGTTACACACTGATAATTCCCGGCCATAAAACGTCGTAGGAATCAAAGGGCTTGCCTGACCATGGGACACCAAAGTGCCGCTCCTGGCTAGCAAAGGCAGCACTAGAAAAGCCCTGGAAACTGCTTTATTCTCACCCTGCTCTCACAAGCATCACCTCTCTGACAAGACCCGTAAGCAGCTCAGACGCATCCCAACTTCAGAGGTACTGAGGAGCTCCTATTTCTGTGTCACAGTAAGAAATGCTCCTTACCGTGGGAGCTTCCAGAACGCTACGTTCAGCGAACCGGCTGCAATTAGCCTTCGATTCCTCCTACAGACACAGCTGAGGAGCTGACGTGTCAGACACTGGAAAGACCCCCAGCAACATTAGGGAAAGTCACAATTCGGGCCCACGGAGATTTGCAAAGAAACACACTTTACAGATTCCACTCTGCTGTCAACTGCGCGGCACCATCCATCAAACTAAGCCGACACAAACTTCTGTAACACCGAGCTTTACTCATAAAACACACGCAGATAGGCTCAGATGCATCACCAACGCAACAGTACGATCTATTTATTTCTACAAAACGCCCCTCCAGCACCCAGGTGCTGCACTAACACAAACGTACTTAAAATGACACATGATACAAAAAAATATACATATATAAATAGATATATACACATATATATAACCTGGGATACCTCTGCTTTGTTTAGGGAGTTGCTTTTAGATCAGTGGTTCTCAACCTTTTTTTGTACCAGGGTTCGGGTTCTGTACCAGGACCCGTTTGTAAACATCGATGGGCAGTCCCAACCCAGCGCCCCTCCTCGTGAGGGGCACGGGGGGGGGTCCCAAGCAGCCCTTTGCAGGCTGGAGCACGTGGGAAAACCCACGTTTTTCTCCTTTAAAGGAGAATCATTTTGGAAGTTTGCTCACGACCCGCCAGGTATTCTCGCCATGAGCCACAGGGTGAGAAATGCCACTTTACAGGATGTCCCGACACGTTCCTGGTGCGTCGAGACAAGCCAGAAACTCGGCAGAAGGGATGCGCTGATTCCCGCCGGCCACCGAGGCTCTCAGGGCCGGCAGCAAACCTCAGCAGGGCTGGGAACGAAACCGGGCCGCGGAGGAGCGAGGGCAGAGGGGTCGGGCGCAGATCCACCAGCGCGTCACCGTGATTGTCCACCGGTCACAGCCCAGCAGATGCCCCACAGCCCCGGGGGGGCCACGGGAAGGGGGCTCCGTGCCATCGTGGGAGCCCAAAAGGCCGGTTCGGGGGCTGGAGGGGGCCCGGGGAAGGCCCCATGCCCAGAGGCGGAGAGGGGCGGCGAAGGGAGCACGCGGGTGCACCGGGGCTGGGGTCAGACGGTGCCCCACCCCCGAGGGGCATCAGAGGGGGGAGGGGCAGGGCTGGGCAGAGCGGGTTCGAGCCCGGGGCCAAGGCCAGCATTAGCTGCAGCCCCTCCTCCCCGGGGTAGTTACCCCCCCCCCACGGGGAATCACCCCCTCCACGGGCAGCTACCCCTCCTAGACCCCTTCCACGGGTGGTTACCGCCCCCCCCCGCAAATCCCCCCCATGGGCAATCACCCCCCATGGGCAATCACCCCCCCGGACATTTACCACCCTCCCCCACACGGGGAATCACCCCCCACAACGAGGCGACCCCTGCCCCCGGCTACCTGCCATCCCGGCCCCGCGGGGGTCACATCGCAGCCCGCAGGGCTCAGAGGGACACGGACCAGACAAAGGGCGCCGCCATCTTGGGCACGGGCGGAAGCGGCGTCTCAGCGGGCTTCCGGCGCATGCGCGGCCGCCGCCGAGGGAGGCCGGGGCTGCGGTCGGGCCGGGAGTGCGCATGCGCGAGGGGTGCCTGCTGCATGGGCCTCCGGTCATGCCACTAGGGGCAGGGCGGGCACGTGTGTCTACTGCTCTGCCTTCTGCTCCCTGTCACGTGGCCCTTGCGCTAGCTGCTGCTCTGCTTTCTGCTCCCTGCTCTGCACTCCCGGGCCACTGCCTTCTACTCCCTGCCCCAGCTGTTGCTCTGCTTTCTGCTCCCTGCCCTGTTCTCCTTGCCCTATACACTGGCCTGCCATCTGCTCCGTCACCTGTTCCTTGCCCTATCTGCTCTTCGCTTTCTTGTCCCTCTCATGTGTTCCTTGCCCTATTTGCTGCTCTGCTTTCTGCTCCCTGCCCTGTTTGGCGGTGTGCTGCAGACAGAGGCTGCCCGTGCCATTTGTTGCCCCCCTTGGCCCCTCCCCACCACACACTGTCACCTGGGAGGCTCAGTTTGCCATTTCAGGACATGAAGCAGGGCTGGGTTGTACCCTCTAGACCGATTCCTTCAGAGATGTTCCAGGACGCACGTGTGTCGCTGGGGGTCGTACCTATACCTCCCACCTCGGCGTCACTGTGGAGCGTAGCCGACGTCAGGGTCCCCAGCCTCAAGCCCTCAGAAATCACATGTCAGATCTCAAAACGAGCTGGCCTTAAAAAACCACGTGATCTGAAAAAAATAAAGATAACCCTGGTTTCCTTTGCTTTCCCTTTTGAATTCCAGGCCTTTTCGGTGCTTTTAGATCACCTCCTCACACTTTCCCATGCATCAAAAAGAGCTAGAAACCCCGTGGAAGGACCTCTCTGATCCTCACGTGCTTCCAGCAGCTGGGGCTTTGTGGGCAAACAGCAAATATCTATGAGACTTGGAATAAAACCTGAGATGTGATGGCAGAGGGATCTGTCCCGGGTCCCATGCAGCGTTTTTGCTATCAGGAGAGAGATTTGGAAACAAGTGTCCAAACGTGCCACGTGGCACGTGCCGTCCTGAGACACACGTGTCCTTTGAACACATGCATACACCTCCCCTGTGCCACGGAAAGAGGAACAGCAGGGAAACGTAGTTGGCACAACTATGTAGCATGCCAGCTTATCCTATGTGTTTGGGTAAGAAACATGCTTCCTTCTGCCAACACTAAACACAGGGTTTATTTGGATGTTGTTTGGGGTTGAAAGAAAAAAAGATACATCCAGGAGCAGAACTGCTCCTCTCTTCCTGCTGGGTCTGTGCCCTGTAAACCTCAAATCCACATCAAGGGCAAAAGAGACATTTTAAATGACCCCTGTTGTCTGTAATTAGCCGCTGGCACCCCAGGCCCTGCCACATGTCTTTGTTGTGCGGCTTCTTTGTTTTGTGTTGAACCCCAGTGTTTCACGTGGGAGCAATCACCTGGGTCGGTGTTTGCAGGATGGAAACCTTGCTGGTACTTGGTGTCTTAGATCTGCCTGCAGAACCAGAGGTTTCAAGATGGAACAAGTTCAAAGCAAATCCCTTCTGATGGCATGTGTTTGCTTAGAGGTTGGTAGGTGCTGTGCAGTCCCACCGAGAGACACCCAAAGACCTCCTATCCTGCAAGGGATAGCAGCCGTCATGTTGGACATGGTCCCAGTAACCCGCCTTAGCGGGAATTTAGCCTGTTCGCCTATAGGAGGGAAAGGGGAAGAGATGTAAAGAATGGATTGACTGGATCGATTGAGATAAACCAGGCAGTCAATGCAGACCCACCTTGGCCAGATGGGACCGCTCCTGCGTAAAACGATGAACAAACACCGATTCATTTATTCCAGAAACCTATAAAAGTCCATGGTTGTGCCCCCCAGGACCTTCCATCCCTGACTTCAGAGTAGCCGTCAACAAAAGGCCTTGAGAAGCCAACTGATCTCATTACCTGGACTGTTAACGCCACTGGCCCTCAAGGTGTTGACCACCTCCCACCTCAATTGCTCCAGTCAATCCACTTCTTACCTGTCCCCTTCCCCCATCCCTTTCCCTTCTATACTGAGCCCTTTCTTTCTTCCCATCTTTTCACAGCATCTGATGAAGTAGGTTGTTGCCCAGAAAGCTCACGTCTCTTGAGTCCAGTTAGGCCCTGAGGTGCCCCCATTCTGCCTTCTTCAAGGAGAACCAAGCAAGAGATGCAGCGTTCCTGGCAGGTGTCACACCATTATTT
Source organism: Crocodylus porosus (assembly GCF_001723895.1). Classification (NCBI taxonomy): domain Eukaryota; kingdom Metazoa; phylum Chordata; order Crocodylia; family Crocodylidae; genus Crocodylus; species Crocodylus porosus. The sequence continues at coordinate 10,403,375 of NW_017728926.1, forward strand.
GCAGGGAGTAATTAGGCAATCGGGTCTGGGGTGAGAGCAGTACAGGGTGGCAAATTCAGCCAAACAGAACAGAGACCAGACCATGGCCAACCCATGCAACACAGGGTCTGAACTTGGTTGGAAACACCTAGATGCTCATGGTTTAAATATCTCACCTCAAGAGGCACGGCCGGCACGCTGCGTGGACTTGTGTGCTCGCTTGTTTGCTTTCAAGTGATCAGCTCAGTCTGCAGATGTTACCAATGAAAGATATTGCTCCACTTTCATCATATTTTACCCAGAGGTGGTGGAGTCTCCATCCTTGGAGGTTTAAGGGCGGGCTGTGATGATCTAGGTGGGGCTGGTCCTGCTGGGTTGGACTCCTGAGGTCCCTTCCAACCCTCATTTTCTATGATTTTGTGATTCAAAATCCTGGCAAGCCTTGATCATGGAGAATAGAGTGGGAAGGGGCCGCAAAAGGTCATTTCATCCAACCCTCTGCTAAGGATAGAAAGAGCTACTGTCTCAGATCCCAACCAGAGATGCTGCAGCCACAGCTACCAGAGTACTAACAATGTGCAGTTACTAACCTCTCCGGCATCGCTTCTGGTTACCTGCAAAGCCCGTGATTTAATTCATCCCCAGTGAGGCCTTGCAGAGACTGTGTCTATGCTGCAGAGTGCAAGGGAGAGGATGCAATGTTCCCCCAAATACATCAAATTCTCCAAAAGCTTTCCCTTCCCCTCGCAGCTTGTCTGATCATAGGGAGGGCTGGGCTGCTGTTGGGACAGTGGCCAGGTGACAGCCAGGCTGCCGTGCCAGTGGCTGGGCTTTGTTTTGAGGGTTAGGACATGCTAATCATGTTGATAACCTTAAGCTGCCTTGGGCTGGTTCTCAGCTTTCATTAAAGTGTCGTTGGACTGATGCCGATGGGGCTGGGAACACGCTCTGTTGTGCGTGAGCCACATCTTGCAGGCAGATGCCCCCGGTTGGCTGCTATGTAAGTGCAGGGAGAGGGGCATCTTCTGAGACCTCCGGAAGGAAGAAGTAGCATATGTGAAACCACATGCTTGAAATCCTCCTCCTGAGGCAGGCCAGGTAGGAGATGGGGCAACATGCTCTTCTTGCTGTCGGCTCTGCCGGGTGCGTAGAACTGGGTGACTCCCGTGGTCGGGCAAAGAGCCCGAGCCTTGAATTTCTTGTACTGCTATCAGCGGGGGAGTTTAGAGGTATGAAATGGCAGGATCAGGCCTGCTCAGAGCCATCTCGTTCCAGAAGGTGAAAGTCTTCAGGTCCTTGCAGTTGCAGCCAAAGATGGAAAGGGAGAACAGTGCACCCAAAGGGAAGACTTAATTAATTTGGTTGTGAGGCAGTGGCTGCGGCTGCGTTTGCTCTGAGCTTCTGACCCATTTAAAGTCAGAGCAACACATTTCCCCACCTCTCAGTGCAGAAGGGCAGCCTGGCTCAGCGGTCGGAGCCCAGGGTAGGTTGCCAGCAACTCCTGGATATTAACCCCGGCTTTGCCGCTGGCTCCTGATGGGATGTTGAAGGAGTCTTTTCCTCACTGTGCCTCAGTTTCCCTGTCTGTAAAAAGCAGGTAACGGTGCTAACCCACTGGGGCTGTGAGGGTTAGTTCGGTGCTGTTGATTTCATAGATTCGTAGACATCAGGGCTGGAAGGGACCTCGGGAGATCATCGAGTCCAGCCCCCCACCCGAAGGGCAGGAAGTCAGCTGGGGTCATAGGAGCCCAGCAAGATAAGCATCCAATTTGCTCTTGAAGGTGTTCAATGTAGGTGCTTGAGCCACCT
>NW_017728926.1:10405933-10452209 GCF_001723895.1 Crocodylus porosus
ACAACCCTCTGGGTCCGACCACGGAGCCAGTTTCCCAGCCAGCGGTCGTGGTGGAGCCAAGGCCACAACTGAGCAGTTTCACCAAGAGGTGATCATGGGATACCAGATCAAAAGCTTTTTTGAAGTCAAGATATACAACATTAATCTCTTCTCCCTTGTGCAGGTGATAGGTCACCTGGTCATAGAAGGAAATGAGATTGGTCAAACAAGACCCACCTGCAGCAAACCCGTGCTGGCTGTCCCTTAGGATGTTGGCGTTGGTCAGTCCATTAAGGATGGCTTCTTTAATAAACTTTTCTAAGATCTTCCCCAGGATAGAAATCAGGCTGATGTAGTGCTCTGACAAGGACAAAGTGCTGGGCGCTGTTAAACCTGCTGGAGAGGAACTTTGTGCACTGAGCGGTCCCCCTGCCCTCGAGGGATGGCACTTTTGCCCCATTTCTAACACACAACCTCTGCAGGGAACATGGGCCTGTTGGCCATGCCAACACATGTCCTGCACACGCAGACTCTCCTTTGCACTCAGGAGATGCAGGACGCAGCCGGGGGACTCCAGGCTAGCACGTATCATCCTGCTTGCAAAGTACATGCGCAGCACCTGGCTTGCCTGCAGAGGAGAGTGTAAAACTTAACCTGCTTTTATATCTCATAGGATTTTAATTGACATTGCAAGGCTTTCTGGGCTCTTGTGTTAGTAGGAATCAGTTGTATTTCAGTGTTGCTCTAACTCAGTCATGGTCCTAACGGCTCACTCGTTAGGCTTGGCATAGAAGGGTAGTGGTTTCTCTCCCTTATTCTAGCACCCAAAGGAGCCAGGGGACTGGTAGCCCATGCTCTCGACTTCATTAATTCCCCAAGAGACCACTGGTAGGTCCTTTCTTTGCTCTGTGCCTCAGTTTCCTCCCTGTGAAATGGGGACACCGTGCAGTTGACCTGGGTCCTCTACTGTTCAGCAATGGATATGCATAAAGTGCTTTGAGCTGTGAGGGAAGGTGCTAGCTCTCTGAGAGCTGTGACTTGGTCTGCTTTTTGGCCTTGTCAAGCCCAGGATGAAGGCATCTCTGGTCTGTTTTGTCCTCCCCTTTCACAGATCATCTGCTCCAGCTTCCTCAGTGGGAGCTGCAAGTCAGAAGCCCCATTGCTTTCCGTGCTCATTTCCACCCCTTTTCTATTTAGGTTGGTTTTTCCCTCTGGAAAAGTGCTGGAGTCAGAGTGAAAAACGAGAGCACCAGACCCATCATGCACCCGACCTTCCTCGTGAGCTGCGCCAAGGGCAGAAGGCAACTTTTGGACACGCATCCTCAGGATGGTGAAACGTGCAGTTGCCCTCCAAGCCCCACACTTGCCCCACCACAGATGGTGACCTACCTGGTCTTCTGCCAGGACACGTCCGTGTCTGCCCTCCCAGGCATTCGGAGCAGAAGAAGCGAGGAGGAGGCTGGGGCCTGTGCCCAAGAGCAAGTCTTGTCTTCCTCCTGGCAGTGTAGCCAGGCCTCTCTGGAGGCATCTGAATCCTTCAAGGGTCCAGTCCCGACACGCCGGCCCTGCCTAAAGAGTTCTTCTGTGGTTAGCAATACACCGCGGATGTCCAAGTCCAGGTCGCTGCAGGGCTCTGCTCGGTGCATGGGGAAAAGGTTTCTGAAGGCCCTGTTTGCATGCATCTTTGGGCCAGCCGCTTGTTTTTGTCCAGGCAATGGGGAAAAGGGCACGGCTTTCTAATAGGTGACATACAGTTCACCTTGGCCCTCGCCTCTAAGGTCTACTTAGACTTTAGCTTCCCTTCTGCTTCCAGTTCTGGTTCTACCCAAAACCTGCTCTAACCACTGCCCCAGGTTGTCTGTGCCCTCATCTCTGAGCTGTCACAGCACGGCTCATGGTCAAAGCTAAGAAAGGATCAGGCCCTTCCTTCACCAAGAGTAGCAGCTACTGGTTACGTGCTGTAGGATGAAGTGGCAAGGGCCACGGGTCTCTGGGCTTCATGTCACCCAGCTGGTGACAGGAGCGTCCCCTCACTGCACGGGTTAGACAGACCATTGCTGCATTGCAGGATGGCAGCTCTTATGCTACCAGCAAATGCAGGAAGATCGTTTCCCAGACCGGCCCGCAAAACAGTTTGTATCTCGATGTCTTGCACCCTGAGAGATCCCCCAGCCTCTTATAAAATGGACAGCAATCAACCCTCCCGCAACCAACCCACTGGATCCTACACACGCCCTTCCCTGCCTGAGATGTGTCTGGTCCAGTGCACCAAATGCCCTCGCGGGAACTGCGTGGGTACAGCCAGACAGAACCGATGCACAGGAATGAAGTCCTACTCCCTCCAGTTTCTCAGCCCTACACACTGTTTTTAACCATCACTGTTCCTGCTTCTTCGCTCTGACCTGATGAAATATGCCTTGCCTGCAAAAGCTGCTCTAACTTTATCCCACCTGCGCAGTTGGCCCAATAAAAGAGACCACCCACAAAAAACCCTTGCCTTTTGCATATGTTCCTAAAGTGCCCTGCCATGAAAACGTGGCCAGCGCTGGGGTGAAGCATACTTAACTGCATGCTGCAGCACTGTAGCAGCTATTTTCTTGCCAAAGGGCTGGTGGCTATAATGAGAGGCTGGATTATGCTTGCCCTAAGGTCGGTTTCTCTCTTGGAAGACTTGGCCCCGTCAGGTGAAGATGCGCTGGAGGTGTCACTGCTCCCATCACAGCTGAGATCAGGGGCACCTGCTGGTGTGGGAACTGCTTGTAGTTTGCTTTTATTTCAGGATGGGATGGGTGGCCGAGAGCTGGCCTGACAGGGCCTCGGAGCCGGCTCCCCCACGAAGTCAGCCGCCCGAGCGTGGCACAGGAAGCAGGGGCAGGTGGCACCTGGTGCAATGCTGGCGAGCGGGGAATGGGGAAGGACTGGAGGCGACTCACAGAAATAGGGTTTAAATGAAGACCATGGTCAAGTTCATGTCCGTGTTGGGGAAAAATCCCCAGTAGGCCTGCTGGGAGGTTAACCTCTGCCTCAGTTTACCAGATAGCAGCACTGATCTCCTCCTTCTTTGGAGCTATGAAACCTGGCGATGCCGAGGGCTCTGTAGATCCTCTCAGTAAAAAACCTGCTAGATGCTCTGCCTCTCGCCCCGAGGGGTCTCCATGTGCTGCGGGCCCGCTGCCACTAGATGGTACTGCTTCACCAAGCATTGGAGGGCCACTCTGCTGCTTGGGTGATGTATTTGCTTTCCCAGCTGGTGCCGGGTTGGCAAAGGGGCAGCTTTTTTTAAGGAAAATTTTAAATGTCCCAGGTCAAATTAGCCAGATCAGGTCCAAATCCATTTGAATCATTCAGGAACCCTGTGTGGCCCTGCTACCAGCAAGCATCCTTCACCCCAGCCTGGGGCGTCAGAAACTTCCAAATCCTTTGGCAGGCATCAAAAGGCAGCTGTGAAGGGGTTCAGGGTTGGCTGCAGCCAGTGCCATGCCCCGAAAACCCAGCTGGAGGCTGCAGCCACGGGTGCTCAGGGCACCCGTGGGAGTCAGGTGCTAAGCGCACACCGGGAAGGTGACCAGGCTGTGCCCAGCATGCGGATACCATGATGCAGAGGGGACTGCAGCCTCCCTCCCCTATAGCGTGATGGGAACCAGCCCAGAAGGCAGGGAGTAGGGCCGTGAGTTGTGTCGTAGAGCATCACCACTACCGGACAGAGACCGCCTGCGTATGCAGCCCCGGCAGAGCTGGGCAGGACTTTCTAGCAGACATGGGGCAGAGCACCATCCCTTGGCATTGTGTGCCCTGGTGTGAGCCAACCAGTGAACTATGCATTTAATTCAACAAAGATCCCAAACCAGCAAGTGTCCCTTCCAGCTCCTGTGTGCGTCACTGCCCAGCTTCCTCCTTCCCTGTCCCCTCCTGAGACCTGCCTCCTTTTCCCATCACAGGAGAGGACACAACGACCTCTGAGCTCATCAGAGAGCTTTGCAAACAACCCTTCAGGCCTCCCAAGCTTGTGGTAACTATAAACAGCTTCCAGCCAGGACAAAATACAGGCCCCACGCACTGTTTATACGTACAGGTCCTTATTAATCCCAGCCATTCCTCACCCCCTGGAGTCAATCCAGGGCCTGATGCAAGAGCCTCCACCTTTCCCCTTGTCAGACAGGGTCACTCGGGACCACGTCGTGTTGCAGGGGAGGTCACGGGAGCTCTGTGCATGGCTGGAGAGGAGCAGGAGATGCAGGGTTTACATTGCACAGTCTCATGCGAGGGATGACCCTGGTACCAAGCTAATAACCCTGTGCCCTTGGCCGTGCCTGGCTCTGGCACATCAGCTCTTCCTAGTCAACACCCCAATGCCGTGTCCATGGCCGTCTGGCTGTCACCGTCATCCCAAGAGGACATGATGTGGTCAGGAAGGCCGTGATGAGGGGTCAGAGGGGTTTCCCCTCATCTTGAGGGTTTGAGACTAGGGAATTTGTGCAGCTCCGGGGCCTGATGTGCTCTCCTTAGCCCCAGGCCAAACTTCACCAGGTGCTATATTACTTGAGCACCCGGTGGCATCTAGATATGAACTCATGAGGTCCCTTCCAGCCCTAAGATCTATGAAATCTATGGAGGGCCAAGGCAGGATGCATGGCCAACGTGAAGGCCAGACAGGCCTGCTCATTGCTGGGGATGGATCTTGGGCTCATAGGGCTTATAGTGGGGGGGACAGAGCCTGGCTGGCTGCAGAGCGTCTCCTGGGACATGTCCGGCAGCCGACGTGAAGAGCACAGTCACTCACACCGTGCCAGGTGAGCTCGTAATAAAGGCCCCGTCTCTTGGTGTGTGCCTCCCCTGTGCCCTTGAGTGACCTTCCCGGGGTCACACTCGCCCTGGCCTTGCTCACCTGCCGGCCAGGTGGTGACATAAGTCAGGGGGCGGTTGGTTGCTGGGATAACTCCTTGTCCCTCCCGTCAGGCCGGCGAGCGGGTTTGCAGGGCATGCAGCCCCAAGCGGCGAGCAGGCGGCTCCCCGCGGCGTTGTGCTAGCATCCAGGAGGGTGCAGCCAGAGAACAAAATGCTCTCGTCTCTCTGCAGTCGAGCCGACAAGGCCGGGCTGATTTATGGAGGAGGGAGGGGAATGGATGCTGCTGGCTCGGCTCCCCGTGACGGGCTTTCGAGGGGACGTGCGCAGAGAGGAAGGCCCCGGACTTCACCTTGGCCAGACGCACAGGGCCTTACTTGCAACCGCCCTCCTGTTTTACGCCGGCATGACTTGACGGACCTCAGTAGCACCGCTCCTGATTTCCCACCGTGGAAGCCGAGCCGGAAGCTGGCCCCGTGTCTGGGTCTCACCCCAGGACAGCGCTGTGCCTCGGGGATTAGAGCGGCGGGGGCCAACCATTTCAGGCAGGTGGGCCACAAATTAGCCCCGCATCCGCCCCGAGTGCCAATCCCATCCCCTTCCCCTGCCTGAGCTGCTGCTCTGCTTTCTGCTCCCTGTCCAATGCTGTGTGAGTTAATCACAAACCTTGCCCAGCTCCTGTCTCCCTTGGAGGAGAATTTGCAGCACGAAATCAGCTCCCTAGGTGGGCAGGGATGGGTCATTTGTCTTCTTAAAGAGGCCACAGGCTGCCTGGGCTACAGAGACAGACCTTGCCTCTTTGCTAGTGATGCTCAACCAGGGGCCACGATGCACTGGGGGCCACGAGATCCTTTTCCGTGGGGCTGCACGGGACTGGCACCATGCAAACACCTACATGTGATCTGCAGGACGGACCTGGAGATTTCAGCTAGGAATCGGCAGCATCGCCCCGCTAGGGTCTCTCTCTCTGAGCTCTTTGCACTGGAAGAATCACTCCAGTATTTTTCCGTAGTCAAGAAACGAGGGGCAGCCAAGAGCCAGCATTTTCCGAGCGGGGTCCCACGTCTCACAAGGTTGAGCAGCCCTGCTGTTAGCCGTCAGGGGTTTCTCTCCAGGGCAGAGCTGGGCAGGATACGGGATGCAGCCAGAGACAGGGACCGAGGAGCACAGCCAGACTCGTTGCACTTGTGACCGAAACCCGGTTCCCATCTGAGAGAGGCCTCTGTTCCTCCAGCCCGGGCTGGGTTCGTTCCCTGTCCCTCGCTGCCTCCCAGCAAAGTCCTGCTCACTGTGAAGCCTCCGTGGCAGCGAGCCGGGCCCTGTGGTCCCCTGGGGCCAGTCTCGTGGCTGCCCACGTGGCCAGCTGTGCCCTTGGGGCGGCTCTGTCGCCTAGTCCCTGCGGCTGGGCTGGGTGTCGCGCCGCCCTTTCCCCTCCCGTCCGTCCCATCTGGGAGCCCAGGGCCCCGTCTCTCCCGGCAGAGCCCTCCTGGGAGCCGGCCCAGCCCCAGGCATGATAAATAAGGCTGACAGCTTTCTCGTGGCCTCCTTTCCCCTACATGGCCTGACCCACAAAGCACTCCTGGGAGGCTTGGCGCCTGCAGAGGCCGGCAAATTGTTTATCTCCCTTCTCACCCGCGGCAGGAGCTGGGATGAAGCTCGCGGGGCCAGGAGCACTGGAGACAGAGCGCTGGGAGCTCAGCTCTCGCTGGGGGGCAGCTCCATGGCCGGAGGTGCTTCGTGCTCTCTGCATCCTCATGCAGCGTGCCTCAGCGTGCCTCAGTTTTGCTGCTGCTTCCAGCGCCCCCAGCTCTGCCCTGGAGTTGGGGGTGCGCTGGGTCCTGCAGGCAGCGGGCACCGATCCTGAAATCAGAGGGCAGATCCAGAGGAGCCCACTGAGAGCTGTCAGGGGGAAGGATTAGCAGCAGGTGGAAAAGGGTGGGTCCGGCAGTGTTTCTGCGTCAGGCCTGGCAGCCAGGCCTCTTTGACCGAGAGGAAAGGCAGCGCCCGGCTAAGCTTCCCCGTTTCATCCTGGAGCATCGTGCAGGGAAATGTCCAGCACCCACAATGCGGTGGAGGAGAGCAGGTCAGCACGTGTCACGTGCCGAGCGGGGCAGGGGAAGGATCTGCACGTGGAGCCAGCCTCCACGCGTGGCATCTCTGCCCAGACAGCAAGCGGCGGGCAGCTCGCGGCCGTAGCAGGGGTTGGTTTTCCTCCCTCCCTGCCCACCCCACAGCAGAGCTGGGGTCTCTCTGGGGTGGTCGCTGGCCCTAGAAGCACGGCCCGGGGGTGAGTCAGGGTGGGTGGGCTTTGACCTTCCTGTTTCCCAGGGGCCCGTGTCCCAGCGCCTGGAACAGCTGAGGTGCAAAGCTCACAAATAGACTGACGGGGAAGAAGTGAGTCACCCGGGCTGGAAATAAACCTATGGACAGAAGGCCGCAAGGGCAGCGAGGTGGCTATTCTCTGCCCGGTTGGTGCGGCCTGCAGCTGGGAGGGCAGCCTTGTGGAGACCTCCGCCTTGGAGCATCCCAGCAGGCACCCGTTAGCACCACTTCTGCAAGGCACGGTGCCGGCTAGCGGAGGCTCCTCAAACTCATTGCATGTCGGCGAGCGAGTAGCAGAGCCTGGGCTGTGGGCGACGCAGCCTCCCACCATGCTGAGCTGCCAGCCTCGCAAGTGCTTCCCTGACTGCTCAGGAGAGCCTGCAAACACCAACAGACTCCCCCCCGGCCTGAAGAAGGGTGTTTGTGCCCTAAAGCTTGCAAAGAGCAATTTTGCTAACTATTTAGTTGGTCTAGTAAAGATATCACATCTATGCAAACGATGCTGTCTGTCTCTGACAGCTGGGCGCAGCACCCACCGGGCTGCGGCGGGGAGGAGAAGCCCTCCTGGGCTCGCTGCACGCCGACAACTCAGGCCCGCGGAGAAGCAGCGGTAGCAGCAGCACAGGCACAAAGCGAGAGGAGGCAGCCGCCGGGGTGATCAATAATTTATAACAAACCAGATACGAGCTATGTACAAAGAGAACCGCAGCAGGAGATGCAGCCCCTGCCTTCTCCTGTCCCGGCAGCTGCTGGAGCCTTATGTGCTCAGCCCGGGGCCCTCCTTCAACCTGTGCATGGGCGAAAGAGTCACTTGCTTGTCCTCCTGCCCGCTGCCGCCTCTGGGTCTGCCCCTCCAGACAGGGTTTGCCTTGGCTGCACTACGACTCGGGATGGCTTGGCTGCTAGGGCAGGATCTGCCCCTGCTTTTACCCCATCAGGTTGCAGAAGCATGGGCCTCTCCACGTAGGGCTGCACGGAGGGGAACGGTCCTTTCCCAGCACTCGCTCTCTGGGTTATGCACAGACTCGGAAGGATGCAAGAAAAGAGCATCAGGACGGCTGCGGACTGGGTCAGACTGCGGGTCCACCTTGCCTGGTCTCAGCATCAGAGAGCGGAGGTTGAGAGGGAGAGTGAGCTGGGTCAGAGCAGGGCTTTTCCCCCGTCCTCTCTCCCTTGCAGCCTCCAGCATTTCTCATTTCTGATGCAGAGGCCATGCCCCTGTCCCCCCTGCTCAACAGAGACCGCTGCCCCTTTCTTCCAAGACCGTGCCCATTCCCTTTGTGGATCTGGCTAAGCCGCCAGCTTCCGCAGCTGCTTGTGTTTTTATGGAGCTCAGTTCCCAAGGGTGTTGGAGGCAGGGCCGGGTCTACACCATGTTCATACTGTGCTAGATTCACCCCGAGGCTCAGCCACATGAGTGTGGCGCTCAATGCTTTTCGGACAGAGGGCATTGCTGCACCCCTGCCCCTGTTGTGATCTCACCTGGACTGGGCTCCCTCTGGCTAAAGACCTGGGCTGGGCAGCAATGAAGGAGGGTGATGTCCTGTCCATCCTCCCGGTCCCATGGGATTGCCCCTTAAAGAGCAGCCAATACCTCCTGGGACATGCCAAGAGCTTTTATGCATGGAAGTGATTTTGCTCCTGTCTCCCTCCGAAGGAGCTCTGGCGTAGGCTGAAACCGATGAGTCCGTCCTAGGGGACCAAGTCCTCCCTGGAAGTCAACGCTCCTGGTTCTCCCTCCTGCGTGGGGGTAAATCAGGAATAATTCCATGGGAGTCAATGGGGCTTCCAGCGGGGCCAGAGATGGATCAGGCTCAGCGAGTTTCTGCTTTTAAAGGAATCAAAGACTAACACAACTATGCAGACGCGACACATGCGTCTGCCTGGATCTCCCCGTACGGGGTCACTATGAAAACCTCACAGCAGCAAAGGCCTGTTTGGAGAGCTCACAGCATCCCTACGGAAAACGGCCTTTCCTACGTGGTGCAGCCTGCACCACCTACTAGCCAAGGAGGGCTTTGCATCTTATGAGCATCCAAATACCTAGCGCGGGCTAAAATCTCCTCTCAGCTGCCTCTGTAGGACCCGCTGGGCCCAGCTCCGATCTCAGTGATGCTGGCGTGATAGCAGAGAGGTCCATGATGGCCCCGGGCCAGATCCTCACCTGGAGCAAAGCTGCACCACCGCTTGCAGTCAAATGCAATGGGGAAATCACGGATTCACCCCAGCTCAGGATCTGGCCCCCAGGATTTTGTAACTGAGATCAGAGTCTGGCCCACTGGCTTTGTCGGGGCTTGGTGTGAAGACCCGGCTGCTCTTTAAAGGGACGCCCCGGGCTGGCTGCTCCCCCCGCCCCCGCCCCTGCCCTCCCGCCGCCTCTCAGATTTTGATCTCAGTCCGGAAGGTCTGTTGCACGTGCTCCGTGTGCTTGGCCGGGTGCCGCCGGGCTTTGATGGTGAGGGTGCCGTCGGGGCCCAGGGCAGAGGTGACAGAAGTGGGGTCCACATCTTCGGGCAGCTGGCACTTGTGGGTGAAGGTGTTCATGACGGTCCCGTCTGCCGCCAGCTGCAAGGGAGCAAGAAACAGGCAGGCTGAGCAGGCGGCTCCGCTACCTGCGGGCACCTGGCTGCCCGAACGCGGCACCCTGCATTCCTGGTGCCGCCACTGCCTGCCTGCGTGACCTTGGGCAGGTCATTCGCCTCCCCTTGTGTACCATAATAATATTTACCAGCTGCCCAGGTGTGCTGGGACACAGAGCCAGTGTTTACCCGCGGCTTGGAGGTGCTCAGGTTACAGACAGATGGAGAAACACAAGGATTATTTCCGAGAGCCTGGAGGGAGTGGGTAAAGGCGGGGACTGGGGGTCAGGATGCCTGGGATCTAGTTCTGATTTACCCCTGTGCAGCCTTGGAAGAGCTGCTGCGGCCTCCCCCGAGTCAAGTCCTTGAAACACTGACGTGGGAATCCCAGGGTTTAACTCCCTCGTGCTTGGAAAGCGCCGTGTGAATTTTATGTGATAGGTGCTCGAGGTGGCCTAAGGGCTGTCACTGTGGCCTAGACTTCCCTGGGCTTCTTCGAGGGCCAGTCTGGGCAAGCAGGAGCTGGGGCCCTTGCACGCAGGCAGCACGTGCAGGAATGGTGCAAGCGGGCCAGGGGCGGAGGAGGCACCATCTGCTCAAATGCCAGCTGCTCTCCATCTGGCGGCACCCCGGGGTTTGGTGGGCTTTGCCGAAAGCAGCGCCTTATATCAGCTCCCACCAGCGTGACTAGAGGCAGAGCGACACAGCCATGGGCCCTGGATCTCCTTGGCTACCGGCCAGCACATAGCGTCCTCAGCCCCTCGCATCCGAGCAAGCAGATGCGAGTGGTACGACGTCCTTGGCCGGTAGAGGAGATCGGCATGTACCAGCCATTCTCCTCCGCAGCTTGGCACCGTGGGTGGTGCTGCACTGACAGCCCCGCTGTCCTCCTACGTCACGTGTCCCCATGTGGGGTGCAGCCCAGGCTTCTCAGGGCCAGCATCCCGCGTAGCGAGCCCCCGCCACAGGCCTCGATCCCACCCGGAGGGACCTCATTTGGGGGTGAGAAGGCACCTCACGGACTGGGGTCCATCTGATGCCACCGGGGTCCTCAGGGGATCAAACTGAGACCCGACCTCTGGTGTAAATCAGGAACTGCTCTGCTGGAAAAAGCAGGACCTTAACTGGCACGAGTGGGACCACAAACAGGTCCCTCAGCACCACTCCCCCCCGCCCCAGGATTGGACCCCAGTCCACGAACTGGACCCAGGGCTCTTCAGCATCAGCGCGCCAGCTGTGGGCAGACGAAGACCGCGTCCCACGCGACACGGGAACCTGGGGCGCCCTCCTGCTTTGTGCAGATCGCAAACCCCACGGGAAGCTACAAAAACATCCAAAAAAAAAAAAGGGGGGCTTCTGGTTTTGGGGGGCCCTGCGATCCTTCCTGATGTAGCTGCTCTGTGTAAGCAGCAGGTGTCTGGGCTCGGGCTAGTCACCTTCTCTGCGTGGACCTCGATCTGGTTGTTGGACGTGGTGACGATGATGTCCTCGGGGGAGAAGTCGCTGACGTCCACGGCAAACTGGTAGGTGTCTCCCAGCGTCTTAATGTTCCCCGCGTTGCCTGGACGGGCTGCAGAGAGGGGGAAGAACAGTGTGAATCCTTCCGACTCCTTTACAGGGGCTTCCCCCACTACCCCGCGCGGATTTTGGAGCAACGCGGACACTCAGCTCTTTACCTAGAACTGCCCCACGTGCAGCCCTCGGGCTCAGGAGAGGGGCACAGAAAATGGGGCTGGGTTCATGTGCTTGATGGAAGCAAATGAGCAGGGTTATATATCCTCTCCCCATTAGATGTGAGGAATGATCCAGCACCCTTTAAAGACAGTGGGGGTCTTTCTACTGATTTCAGGGGACTTTCCAGCAATGTCTTTGCTACAGGACCTCTCTTGCCTGGTCAGGAGCAAAGAAATCCCAGAGAGGAGATAGGTTGCCCCCTGGAACAGGGTCTGGCTGGAGTGTTTCAGGGTTTGCAACCTTGCTGGTGGAACGGGAGATGTGGCTGGGTCGGTCCGTCCCTGGCAGCGGAAGACAACCCGCTGGGGAGATGCGTTTGCAAATGGGCACGTGCCAACAGAGCCCCATCCACAGCGCTCTGTGCCGCTGCGCCCACGCTTTGTGCGCCAGGTCAGTGGGGCTGGAGGTGCGACGCGTGTGTCCACCCCAGGCCTCTCACGGCCCACCTGCACTTGCAGGGAACAGGTCAGTGCTGGGACTGAACTGCTACAGTCAACCAGCCTGATGGACGGTCGGTCCACTGAGGCCAGTATCCCATGGCTGATTGAACCCGGGACAAAACCCTTCCTCAAGTTTCTTCCTAAATTGCTTATGGCCCTGATGCCTGAGGCTTTTTCCCCTGTAGTCAGAGATGCTTTTATTACCATCGATCACCCTCCATTGAATCCTACGGTGCTGTTGATCTTAATGGCAACCCGGCTTCCTGGGGTGGGGTTCACTGTGCTTTGCGGACAGAAGTATTTCCTTTGCTCGGCTGCCGCTTGCTTGCCTTTTCTTATCATCACCAGTATCAACTGAGGGCAGATGCTGCTGGATTTTCCCCTTGATTTACAGGGGAGGTTGTAACGTCACATAAGGCAACAGGCTTTTTCTTTCTTTCCTTCCTGTTTTTCACCAGCCTCAGCACTGCCCTGGCCTAGCCTGGTCTTGCCCTTTGCAAGGAGCCTCCAGTGTCCTGCAGCCAGGCCTCCACCCCGCTGCGATGTGTGGGAACGCGGATCCTGACCCTGCCCTCGCTTTCTGCTGGTCCAGGACAACTCTCCGGGAACGCAGGGCTTTGCACAGCTACAAGTGACGCAGGATCAGGTCTTATCTGCTCTGCTTTGTGCGTTGAATTCCCGGTTCAGCCCTGTGACAAAGCTGCGGCTCTCAGCTCTGTTTTTCCTCCTTTTCCAGGCAACAGCATCATTTCTCTGTGCCTGGAACGGACAGCTACAAAGCGGAGGCAGCCCCAAGCTGTGATGCATGCACAGATCCCGCTGGGTTGCTACCGTTAGCTGGCGTCCCGGCGCGCTTGTGGCTTCAGCCAAGGAAGAGCCACATAGCTGACGTGGAGACTTTCCTCGTTCAAGGTGACAACGTGCTGCAAGCTGCCCCCCGGGGAACTGAACCCCTCCCTGCTTGCAAATCACCTCTAAAGACACTCTCATCTTCACTGGGTGGCCCCCAAATCACCTGCCCAGGGGATGACAGAGAAAACCTGCAGCGTGCACCTTGTGAATCCTTCTCCCCCACGCACTCACCCAGTGTCTCACAGGTATCTCCCATAGTACAGCTGCAGGGCTGAGGCCCTCGCCCCCCAAAAATCCCCCCACACCGACTACAGTGCAGGGTGGCATTTCCAGGGTGTCAAGTAGATACGAGCCACTTCCCTGAGAGACCCGTCGGTGCTCAGTGGCTCACTCCCACCTTCCCGCCTGCCAGCTGCTCTGAAGGATTTTGGGAGCCAAGAACAAAGAAGGAACCTCCCTCGTCCTCCGATGTTTTGAGCCCCCAAAGCTGTAATGGGGGCTCCCAAGCTGACCCTTGCTGGGAGAAGCTGGGACGGTGGCAGATGTGACTTCCTGCAGCTCTGGGACCCAGCTGGGAGGAGGAGGAACCGGAGCAGAAGGGAACAGCCCCATAGCTGGCACCTTCCTGCTCCTCCTTGGGGTGCCAGGGCTGTCCCACTGGGCCTGGGGGCTGCATGCAGCCTGCAAGGGGTTATATTGCAGCCCCCGGCCCCTTCGAGGCTGGACAGCCCTGAGCTGCGCCCAGCATCTGATGCCACGTCCCCACGACCTGCACCCGGGAGCAGTTTGGGGGGTAAGCAATGTTACTGCCCCCAGCTCTGCCCTACACCCCATCCCTCATCCCCATGTCTCTCCATCTCTTGCCCCGGGAACAGCGAGCGGCGATGGGTCTCGCCACACCCCCGGCCGGAGCCCGGAGACACCGACTTGCCTGCGAAGCCCAGAGGCTCCGTGCGCGGCCTCATGAACTTCCCGAAGTCGTCGGCGAATATCCCGCGGGCTTTCTCCATGCGGCGCTGCTGGGAGGGGACCGTGGAGGCCGAGGACGAGCTGTGGTGGAAGTGCTGCTGGGAGTGGAAGGCAGAGGAGGACTTCACGCTCATCCACCTCGGGGCACGTTGCCGGGAGAGAGGGGGAACAAAGAAATACAAATAAACCCAACCAGGCAACCAACTGGGGTGGGAGGAGTGGAAACAGAGCCTCTCCCCTCCTCCTGCAGGAGAATGGGAATCAGAGCCGGGTCCAGGGGGGCACTGGCACGGCCCTCTTTATAGCCGGCTGGGTGGATGAGGACAGCACGGCTCAGAGGCAGCTGTTGGGTTTATAAAGCCCCCTTTAGTCTCTGGGCTGCCTTCCAGCCCTCTTGTAAAACAGCCTAAATTTAGCTGCTTGTGCATCCTTCAGACGGGTGGAAATTTTCCCCGTCCCCCTGCCAGGGCGCCAACAACCAGTGGTAGGAGGAATCTGATCTCATCGCCGGCATTCCTGCCTGCCTGGATAATGTAGCTCCCACTCGGTCCTGGCTGCGCCTGGCAGAGGACGGGCGACTTCCCAAAAAAAGGAAGGCATCAGGAGACGGTGCCGGGGTGATGACGAGGGCTTGGACTTGCTGGGAATAGGCGATGGCCTGTTGGTTTGTGAGAGGGAGCACTGGAAAATGCCATTGCAGGGGGTGTTTAATGCTGGCCCCGGCTCTCCAGGCCTTAAAACCCTTTATCCCCCAGAGGAAGCAGTTCTGAGGGTTGTCTGAAGTGGGGAAACTGAGGCACGGCCAGAGGCTGGGGCTGACCCAAGGTCACGCTGTGGACGGCAGTGGGAGAGGTGGGAATGGAGGCCAGTGCCTGCCTGGCTACCTGGGACCCGGCTTTTCTTTGCCACCCTGACGGCAGCACCCATGCCACCTGGAAGGAATAAGTCACACCTGTCTCCGAGGGGTTGCTTCAGGCTCTCTGCTAACTCAGGCAGGCAGCGCTGCCTCCGTCAGCTGCGCGTGCTCGAGGTTTCCTTTGCACCCGTGGAGACCTGTCCATGCCCTCTTGGCTAGATCCTCCACCCACCCACCCACCAGCCAGTCCTAGGTTATATCCAGATCCTAGCAGCTAGTTCTTCCCTTGAGAAATGAAGACGGAGGTGGTTGTCCTGACGCTGGCTCTGTTACTGAGGGCACTTTCCGTGCAGCGGGTGACAGGCGCGCGGACTTTGTCATGATCCGTGCACCTGCCCCCTCCCACAGCGTGCTCTGCTCCTGGCTCTCCATGCTGCCAGGCCCGTGGCAGGGTCCCCAGGCTGATGTTTGCTGCCCCCGGAAAGGCCGGCGGGCTCCCCCGAGAGCCGCGTGGGGACAGAACGTGCCGCTGTCTCGCACCCGGCATGTCTCAGCCTCCGCGACCATCCGGACATGCAGGGTCCCTTCCCGGTCCTCACCCCCACGCATGTTTTCCACATTGCTGCACGTCACTGGCCTCTGGTAGCATCACGAGGCAGGATGAAAGCAGCTTAGCATGGGCAAGGCCAGGCCAGGACGGACGCAGACCCGTGGAGCCGTGCAGCGAGGGAAGCGAGCCAGCACCTGCCCCGAGCCTTAGACCATCTATGGTTTTATCCCCCAGCCTGAGATAAGGGCTCGATGACCCACCACGCGTCCGTCCCAGGCATGCAGCTGATGTCCGTGAGGCTGAAACGCCCGGGCCTGTCGGCCGTCTGGAATGCACGTCCGCCGCGTGCTGGGAGCGACGAGCCAGGACTGCAGGCATTTCGCGGCCAAGGCCGAGCGAGGAAGTGTGGGAACTGAGGCCGGGCTCTGGGCTCAGCTCCGAATAGCTGTAGGGGGGAGGGAGGGAGGCCGGGACATCTAAATGTGGATGCTGAGTAACTGCAGCGAGGGCCTGAGTCACGGCTTCTCGCTGGCCTCTCGCCTCAACCAGGTGCAGCCAGAGCCCCGGCGCTGCCTCCTGCCTCCCTGCCTCTCCTGGGCACACAGGCCTCGAGCAAACAGCTGCTTTGTCCCGGGCCAGCCCCATATCTGCCCTCAGGTCAGAGCAGAGAAGAAAGCCGGGGCATTGAGCATGCAGCTCAGCACTTGGGGATCAATGCAAGTCCCCTTAAATGCTGCGGTCACCTCTAGGGCAGTAGTTTCTAAAAAGCCTCAGCAATTTTGGAGCCAAAATCCATTTAGGCACAAGGACTTGGGCTCCAAAGGCCAGATCTGCAAGGGTCCTTAGGAGAGTGAGGAACCTGCTTGGCTGTAGCTGTGCTGGTCTAAGGACATAAGCAGATGCACTCTTTGGGTAGATGTGATATCTTTTATTAGACTAACTAAAAAGTTGGAGAAATTGCTCTTTGCAAGCTTTTGGGCCCAAACACAAACCTGCTGATGTGCTTTTGGAGATCCCGCTAGCCACTGGTTTGCACAGTTAGATACACCCAGGCCCTGTGTCATCCTTGCAAGGGATGCAGGCTCCTAAGTCCTCTACCCCTGCAAGATCCAGGGTGAAGGAGAGCTCTTAGGTCAACCCATTATGGATCCCAGCTGCAAGCAGGTTTGGGTCCAAGCTTCTGGTTCAGACAGAGCTACCCCTGGCAGCTGAAACTAGGACAGCCACCAGACACTTAAAATTCAAGCCAAACTGGCTGAAAGGTCCCCGGCGAGGGGAAAATGGGGCATTAGGACTAGCCCTGGTGTGGGGCTGACGGGGCTGGAATCTGGGCTTCGTTTCACTCCCAAGCCTAAAACAAAACCCACAGCCTGCAAACCCTCCTGGGTCCCAGTGGAGAAGCAGGGGTGCCAGCCCCTTGTGCGGTGAACCCGATCCCCTCTGGAGACCTGCGTCCTCTTGCTGGCTGCCCGGGAGCGCAGGGTGCATCTCATGAGCTGAGGAAGTGAAGGCATTCGTGCTATGCTTGGCAGCCCCTATAAGCTGGCTGCGGGGCTGGACGGTTTCAGATCCACCCTGCAAGGCACTGGGGGGGTCTGTTGTGTAATAAGAGGGGACAAATGGCATCCAGTTTTGTATTAGCCTAGTGCCCCAGAGCCCGGGGAGGTTGGGAGCCTTGTGCAAACAGGACAGATCGGGGGATTGAGTCTGACCCTGCTTCCACCACCATGAATCAGGGCCAACTGCACCCAAGCCCACCCTGTTACCCCAGCATACCTGACAGGAGAGGGCATCTCCTGCACCTGGCAGGACACGGGATCCCAATGCTCTGCCTGGCACAGGGCCGACAGCCCTGCTTCGTTCGGCCCCTGGTCTGCGCAATGCACCAGCTGGCTCCAAACGGTGCCTGTTAACGGTACAGTTCCCCACACAGAGATCTCAGGGCAGCCCGTCTGCACAGAAAGCAACTCCCGGCTGTGCTCAGGGGCAGGGGTACATGTGGAGCCAGAGCCCCGGTCTACCCGTCCTGGACCCGGGGCTGGACACACGCCTGACGTTGGCACAGATGGGGCGGCCAGTCAGCCTCACTCTCTCCTGGAGGTACAAGCCGGGTGTACGACCTCCGCCCAGTCCTTTCTCTGTGCAGTGACTTCGGGGGGGGTTGGCTTTCACCGCATTGCTCAGGGGGTGGGGAAAACTGAGGCACAGGGAGGTTCAGAGCAATACACTGAGAAAGAGACACTGATTTGTGGGGGGGTGGGGGTGCAGGTTTTGGGAACCCAGCCTGAGACATGGGCCAAATCCTGCTCTACCCTTGTCCCCCACCCTGGCTTTTTTGCTGGCAGAGAGGTCAAAGGGCAAATGCCCCCCAGGGCCTGAACTCCGCCCGGCTCTGGCCCAGGCTCCATGGCTTATCTTGCATCGTTCTGGGCTGGAGCAGGGTCCAGGGTGACGGTGCTAACCACACCAGAGGAAACCCCCCAGGGCCAATTTGGAGGCAATGATCTGTAGGCTCCCGAGGCATCTCCCTGGGCTTGTGCCAGGATGTGCGGCTGCAAGGAGCCCTGCCTTTCTGCTCCTGCCGACTCCAGCCAGGGCGGTTTTGGCTGACCTGTCAAGGGCGTTTTTAATGAGGACGGGAAGCCTTCGTTAGGGATGGTGGGGTGGGGTGGGGTGGAGGAGGAGCCCACTGGCGGGCTGGGACCTGGGCAGTGAGGCGAGGAGCCGCACCTGTGGAGGCAGCAGCTCTTGGCGGGGAGCGCCCAGGTGAGTCCTCGGATGCTCTGGGCAGGGGTGTCTGGCCTGGGACGGGCGGGAGCAAGGCACTCGTCTGTGATGCCCCGGGGTCCAGCCAGCGGAGGGGTGGGCTGAGCAAGGCTCTGGGAAAGGCTCTCCGCTACACTGCCACAGCCATATCACACTGTGTTCCCATCTGTGCCCCTGGGCCAGAGCCGCAGCAACCTCCCCGGTGCTCCAGGCCCTAGGGCGGTTTGATCCCTGGCTCTGCCACAGATGCCCTGAGTGACCTTGGGCACGTCCCTCCACCTCCCTGTCTCTTTTCCCTGTGGGTGACTGGGGAGGGGGTCTAATGTTTCCTTAGAGAGGGCTGAGAGGGACTCATCTGAGGATGGTCGCCCTCCGTGCAGCTAGTCCTGGAGCCCAGTCTACTAAAAGAAGAGGGCAGGGGGGTCTTGTCTGGCAGTATCATCCTAAAGCCAGAGTCCTTCTGCATCTTGGTCACTCCAGACCCCTGGGAGCTCTCCCCAGGGCTCAGGGCTGCCCCCCCGCGCCCTGCGCCAAGCCCAGCCTGCTTCAGCAAACAGGTACTGGGGCCCACAGACAGGAGGGGGGCAGGGAGGAGGAGGTGAGATGGTGCTTCTCGGTGCGAGTCCCTGTGGGGTGGGGGCTGGGACACGTGGTCCATTTCCATGCTGTGGACTCTCCTTTCTTTCTGATCCCCAGAGGTCCCCTTTCGCTAGACCCGAGCTAGCAGCTGGGTGAGAAATGATTTCCCCTTTCCTAGAAATACTGAGGCAGTGCAATCATTGTTCCAGCAAAGATCAACCCCCAAATGTTAATTTTTGGACCATCGAAAGCCACAGTCTGAGTTTTTTCAGAATTTAAAAAAAAGGAATACATTTTAGAGTCTCTTGAATGAAAACCTGAACAAGCCTGGGATATTTTCTTGCTGTGCTAAGCCACTTCCCAGGGAAGAGGTAACATCTCCCATCAGCTCGTCCTCCCAACTACCCCGCTGCTTGCCCGCTGCTTGCCAACCCTCTGCCTATGAGGACCCCAAACCGGCTAGCTGCAAACCTTCCTTTTGTCTTTGCTGCAAGCCCCCCGGCCCATCCCAAGAGCCACTCTCTCCCTTTCCAAGACAGGGTCCTGCAGGCTCAAGGGCCTGTCTGTGGGCTGCCATCTCTACCCCCAGGGTCCTGGATGGAGGGGCCAGGGCATGCATTGAGGGGGGGTGCCCGGGGTAGGGATCAGGTGAAACCAGTTTGGATTAAACAAGAGCAGTGTCTCCAGGGGCCCAGTCCGAGCCACGATGGCTTTTCTCAGTGGGGCTACCTTTGCTTGCTGTCACCGGTGCTTCCATCTCCTTGAACGCAGCGGGGCAGCGCAGCAGTCAGGGAGCCCGGGAGGCCGGGGTATTGTGCTGTCTTGGGATTATGCTGTCCGTGCCCTCCCTCTGGTTGCTCCCACCCACTCCCTCTTGCAGGGCTCGTGTGTGTGGGGCATCACCCCTATTACCAGGCTGGGCTCTGGCCCCCTTGCTGGTTCCAGGGATGTGTCAGCCACACTTACTGCATGCAGGGGCTTAGCAGCGGGGTGGGGGGAGGCCTTCGGGCTCCAGCCCCCCTGGAGAACTATTGCCAGAGCACAGCCATGGCGGATGGAGCCAGGAGGCCACGTGCAGTGGGTCTCGCTCTGCTGGAGAGGCTTCGGCAAGGCAGGCCCTCCAAGGTGACCCGCTTGGGCCGCACAAGTTCCAGCTGGCTGGCCAACCTCTGCTATTATTAGTGCAGTAGGGCTTTATCGGGGGCAGGATCTTTCCTCTACACAGCTTTCCAGAATCCCTCAGGGCTGGGTATTTCTGCTGGCAGCTCCCCGCTGCTGTTTGGGGTCAGGGGGTGTCTTGCTGCTCTTGCTAAGGACAACCCAAGGTGCCCGGGTGCCTGGCTGGATTTCAGCCCCTTTGGAGGTGCGGGCCAGGGAGAAGGGCTGGGGTTTGAAACGAGCTGGAGTCAACAGGTTGGGATGCCCGGGGCATGTTCTCTACCTGGGATCTCTCGAGTGTACATTAACCACCTTTTCCACAAATGGGACATGGGCTGCCATGGCCCCCCTGCTTGCCCTGTGGCAGGTTTGGGTGTGATGCCTTGTGTTGTGTCGGGGTTGATGGTAGTTTTACTAAGCGGCTGGATTTGTTTAGGATGGGTTGGATAGGCCTGATAGGGGTTGGACTAGACGTGATGCCTGGAGGTCCCAAGGCTCTGGATGCTGTGAATGCACGGGGAGTCTGGTTGGGATGAGGGGCAGGCTCCTTCCACCACTGAGGCCAGGCTGGAGGTAGGGGAGGGGGTGAGAACCAGCCCGAGGAAAGCCCAGGGGGCTGGGATGAGGGTAGAGAGGGACGAAGACACCAGGCACTTCATGTGGCTAATCCGACAAGGTCTGGCTCCCAGGGGAACAGTGGCAGGTGGCGGGACCTGCTTGCAGGTATCCCGGTTGCTGAACACTGCTAGTGAAACAGGCCTAGTAAGAGCCATTGCTTTCCGCCTCTGTGACGCAGCTCTTCATAACACAGCCCCTTGCAGCCACGAAGCCCTGGGCTGGCACCTGCCACAGCGCAACCACTTGTACGTGCCTCCTCCCGTCCATGCAGGGACTTGCTGCTCGTGGTGTGGAGGCATCACTAGCCCATGGCACCAGAGGGGCTGGACCGGAGGGGGCACGATGTGGCTAAGGAGGAGGAGAGGATCCTCATACTCAGCGAAATCTGGAGGCCGTGGCCAAAGACCCGCAGGAGAGTCCAAGGTAAGAGCGTGGATGCCGCCTGAGAGCAGTGAAGGAGTCCATCAGGGTCACCTAACCCGGGTGGGACAGGAGCCCCCATTCCCTTCAACCTCAGATGTGACCCCCACCCCCACAACATCAGCTTCCTAATTGCCCCGATGGTCCTTGGTCTTCTAAGCCGGGGGGCAGCAACTACACCTAGCGGAGCCACGGCCCTGGGGTTTCAGCAGCGTTTGGCAGTGGGGGCTTCCCCACGTGAGGTGGGGAGAAGAAGCAGCGGCAGTGATGGTGGCTGGGGACTAGCTCCTGGGTCGTTCCCACCTGCAACCTGAAGCCGTTGCCGACGGCTGGGGAAAGCACCTGTCCCTATAACCCTGTCCGTGCTGGTTCTTTGCTGCTCCCAGGGGACTCACTGGAGCTCAGATGGCGAGGAGGTGGCCCCAAAGCCATTGCTCTGGGCTTGCTCAGCCCTCACAGATGAACAGCATTTAATACCTCCACCTGGTCTTTCCAGCGGGCCCTGACAATTTGTACAGAGCCCGTTCTCTGGACGTTTGACTTCCCAAAGAGCTCTATGCAACCCAGGGCAGGGGATGGGGAGCAGGGTCAGCAGCAGGGTTGGTCTCAATGGGATCAGCTGGTCTGGGAAAGACTCTCGGAAACCTCCGTGGAATATTTCAGCCATAATGAAGCTGCCCATGGTTAATAATTGAGCTGGCTGCAAAGTGTCTTTGTGCTCCTGCCACCCCTGAGGCCCCCGGAGCTGACTGTGGTGGGGTGGGTGTGACCCCCGTGCCCCCCTTGCAGGCTGCCTGGACTGCGTGAAGCGCCAGCTGTTCCGCGTCGGCGAGGACTGGTACTTTCTCTTCGCTCTAGGGGTGATAATGGCTATGATCAGCTTTGTCATGGATTTCACCGTCACCACGTTGCTGAATGGTAACTATAGGTGGGGGGAATCACGACTGTGCTAGTGAGCCAGGACACCTGGGCTGTTTTCCTGCCACTGACCCTCGGCAAATACCACGTGGGTTTCATGGGGACGGCAGCGCAGTACAGACCCTCCTGTTTTAGCTGATGTACCACACTGGGCAATGGAAACTGAGAGCTGGAAGCGAGTGCGGATGCCTGGCGGAAAGATGTGGTTGTGTGGACATCCGGAGGGGTCCACGCTAGGCTGGGCTGCCCCGTGACGGTCCCAGGGTGTTGTAGGTGGGGTATCAGAGTAGATGGACCTCAGCGGGTCCCAGCAGGGAGGGGTGTGAGTTACCAGATGAGCCGCATGGCTGGGATATGCGGGTAGCTAGGCCAATGGCCCATGCCCATGTGCATTTCTATGCCCCCCACTTGCCTATGCTTATTTTTCAGCACACCGGTGGCTTTACCAAGAGCTGGGGGATTACTTAGTCCTGAAATACCTGTCCTGGACCATGTACCCCATTGCCCTGTCTGCTTTCTCCACTGGCTATGCACAGAGCATCACTCCGCATTCGGGAGGTGAGTCTGATGCTTCGCAGCTGGAGGCTGCCTGTGGGGGCCTGTGAGCAGACTGATCTGCTAGAGAGCTGGCCTGAACAATGGGAGAAGCTCACGACCAGTGCCCACGTCCCAGGAAACCTTCCCGCGGTTGGCATGAAGTGGATCTCTAGCTGGTCAGCTCGGCAGAGAGACCAGGTGTCATGGCTGAACAAGCACTAGACGGATCAAGAGCCACTAGCTCAGGGACAGGTGATGACCTGCTGCTTGCCTACAAGCTCCTTAAATGGTTGAACATTTTTCTGTGGGGCATGGGCTGATGGGAGTCCAGGACACCCCAAGGACCACTGGAGACTCAACTCCCTTCATACCCCGCAAGGGTCAGGAGTTTGGGGCACTGGCAAGGGTAGCCGTTTTCATAGCTTCAGCTGTTCGGTGTATGGGCTTAGTGCATAAACAGAGAACTTGACTCTCTGGGACTGGTAATGAGGATTTCCACTGGCACAAACCACCAACTGGGGGCAAAACCCCTTAGCCTCCTTGCAAGCAGCAGATACCTCTTTTCCACTTTTGGAAACTAGAGGAAACTGGTTAACCAGCCCTTCTGTCTGCCTTTGGGCAACTAATGGCCTCTGGTCTGAACTGCAAATGTCCTGCTCAGAATACACCCTTGACCTCAGGCCTAGCTAGGAGTTGCCCTGGAAATGCAGAAGTGGAGACCCAGATGTCGCCACCTTCATTTCCTTTAGGTTTGGATCGCTGAGTGGCACCCAGAAGTGCTCTGATGTGTCCCCCATTTCTGGGATTTTCCAGGCTCTGGCATCCCGGAGCTCAAGACCATTCTCACCGGGGTCATGCTGGAGGACTACCTGGCCATCAAGAACTTCGGAGCCAAAGTGGTGGGGATGACTTGCACCTTGGCCGCTGGGAGCACCATCTTCCTTGGCAAAGTTGTGAGTGTCCCCAGACCAGCTTCACAGCTGGTGGGGATGGAGGGGTGGATATAGGGCTGGCAACTGTGGGGTGCTGCCATGGAGCGGTTCGGCCACTGTCAGGGTTAGCATGAAGGTATGGTGAGGAGACAGGGCCAGACGACAGAGTTGCTGCAAAGAAATTTTCCAAATTGTGAGTGAGATGTGGAGTCAAAATGCTTGGGGATGTCCAGGGAATGGGAGCCCACCCAAGCAGGGGCAAGTCATGCAGCTCCTCTCACTTCAGCGGGGCCCTGTGCCTTTACGTCAGCTGAGCATCTGCTTCCAAGTCACGGCCCTGGAAGGGAGCCCGGTGGCTGGGGGAGTCCTCTGCTTCGAGTCACCCCAATGGCTTTGAAGCCCAACGGGAGATGGGACATGTGTAGACTTAGGCTAATGAGCTGTCATTCATAGCACAATAGTTAGCCTGGAGGCAGGGTCATACAAATACAGCTCTCCTAATTCTGGTTCCTGAGCTAGAATGAGTACAGCTTAGTGCCTAGAGGTCTAGCTTTGCCTTGGCTTGTGTTAAAATAAAAGCCATTTTGCAATGAGCCCAGCTTCCCTGGCCATCTACATTTGTTTTGGCTGCTGTTAACTCCAGCCTTCCCCTTACATTCAGAAAGCCCCGTTTGGGAATGATTGCAGCATGTCCATAGTGCTTCTAACCCTCGAATGCCCGATGCAGGCATGCAGCTGTCTGCCGCTCTTAAAGCAGCTTTTTGCCCTAGCGCCGCATCTCCCATGCGTCAGGTTCACCAGAGCATCCCTGAAGTTTGCTGACACCTCCCTGCAGTGAGAAGGACCTCCCTCGGCGGCCTGCGCCCATGCGTTTCACTGCGGGAGGAGTTGCAAGCAGCTGAGGGTAAAGCATGAACTGCTTTAACCCTAAGCTGAAGTCAGACGTGTGCTGGAGGTGTTCATTTAAAAATAAGAAAGTATTATTATGGTTCCCCTCGGTGGGGCAGTGGGAACGCCCCCAGTAATAGCGCCACAATGCCCAGCTGCCGGCCTTGCAGGCACGAGGGAGGGAGCATTGGGTCCCTCTAGTGACTGTGACGTAGGGAGCGTGAAGGTCTTGCCACTACTGGCAGGTGTGCTGCCTTCTCCGTTCGCATGGCAGGGGCCTGAGGGTTTCTGGCTGGAAGTGCAAGGGCTCCAGGTGTGCTTCCTTGGGGGCCCATGTGAGCTGGATGGTCCTGGTGCCTGTCGTTCGCCGCGCGGCGCTACGGCACGTGGATTTGTCGATTCATTGCAGCACAAGGTACCAGATAATCTCTGGAGAGGGTCGGCTCTCATGGGCTTTCCAGCTCACACCCTTGCCCAGAGAAGTTCAGATGATCCGCTGGGGCCAAGTTCATACCAGTTGCTTTGCTTTAACTGCACCGATGTCAGCCGCTTACACCGGGGGTGAACGTGGCCGTCGGGCTTTCAGCTGTTTCTCTGAACTGAAACTCCTGATTTTCAGACCACTGCTCTTTAGGCAAAGCACTCAGAGTCCCATGCCCCCTCTCCTCCAGGGTCCCTTCGTCCACGTTTCCAGC
Source organism: Crocodylus porosus (assembly GCF_001723895.1). NCBI lineage: Eukaryota > Metazoa > Chordata > Crocodylia > Crocodylidae > Crocodylus > Crocodylus porosus. The sequence goes on from NW_017728926.1 coordinate 10,430,569, forward strand.
ATCATGGCTGCCTATTTGGGAAAGATTCGGACGTCCGTCATCGGGGAGTACGAGGTAAGGCCGAGACCAGAGCAGCACCCTGTTGATGGGGGAAAGGGGAAACTCAGGGCGTCATGCCCCCTCCCCAAGACTTCTCTTCATCTACCAGGCTGATGCGTTGATTTGCATCTCATATGCATATTTTAGCAGTGATTTAGTTTAACAGACATGTATTGACATTCTTAGTTGTTATACTTTATGCCTTAAGAAATAAGGAATGGCATTTTTATTAATTCCCCCCCCGGTTTTTGTCAAGCCACTTTGAATGAAAATCAGTATGCAAAGAAACTTGCAAAAAAACAGTAGCAAAGACATTTTTTGTTGAAAACGGGCTGAAGATATAGAAAGGTCTGTCAAACGTTGGCATTTCAGATGAACGCATGCATTAAACAAAGTTGATATTATTTGTTGTCAGTGAATTCAACTGGTTGTTTCCAGTCCCTGTGTGCTTCAGGAGTTTAGAGTTGGGAGATCTCAGCCTTTCCCAGCTAGCTTATATTCATAGACTGGAAATGGAAAAGAAGCTTTCCTGGGGGGCGGTTTCTGACCCGTAACTGGTTTCTGAACTTTGAATAAACACGGTATCATAGAATCAGGGCTGGAAGGGACCTCAGGGGGTCACATCGAGTCCAACCCCTGCTTGAGGCATCCCTATCCAAACCACCCCATACCAGTGCTTGTGTCTGACCTGCTCCTAAACCCTATCATGCAGCTACAAGGCACATTGCCCCCAAACCGCGAGGAACACCCGAACCGGTCAAAGGTAAGGGAGGGGGACGAGGGCCTTCTCAAGGTCCTGCCGCTGCAGCTGAGCCAAATTTAAATGACTTTAGTCTGTCTGTATCTCCCAAAAAGTCCCCAGCTAGCAAAACCTGGTTTCTGTCTTCAAGTGCTTAACCAAGGACTTCTCCTTGTCTGCTGGTTTGCTATTCTTTAAAACAGCGGTAGGACACATACACTGCTTGAATATTCTGCTATATTTAAATATTTTAATGGATTTGGGTATTTAGTTTAAGCCTTGATATTAGCTATCAATAGCTAAAGGAAAATATATTTTCTTTAAATTAAAATTAAAAAAAAAAAAAGAGTCCGAATACTAGATGAACAAGCGCCCAGGCAGCGTAGCTGTGACTCTCTTGGGGCTAAAGTCTGAGGCCAAACGGCTCTGTTCTGTGTGTGTTGTCCCCCTCTTTCCAGAATAAAAGCAAGCAGAATGAAATGCTGGTGGCAGGAGCTGCTGTTGGGGTCTCGACTGTCTTTGGGGCTCCCATTAGCGGTAAGAGTCTCCCAGGCAATAACCTAAATTTCAGAAGGGAACAAGCAAAGACTTCCTTTTTGAAAATGATAAAACGGGACTGATACAGCCCTGGTGTGGCTCCCCCGATGGCTACACGCCCAACCGTTGTGTTTGGGACTCACTACGCTGGACCTAGACGCTCTTAAGCTTCCCGTGGCTTGAGTAGGCTGCAATTCTCTTGCCTTGCTTGTGCTGTCTAGGCACGAGCTGGTTGTTCCCCCTTTAGAGCCCGTCCGCCCTAAATTCCCAGAACCGGTGGTGACCTGTCTGCTCCCCAGTTGCTGAAGCACACAGTTTCGGAGAGGGCCAGCCTTGTGACTGCTCTGGTGACCGGTATAACTCTTTGGAGGATGCATGAGAGGGAGAAGCAGGCAGACGGGTCTGCTTTGTGAGGGTTTCTCAATGCAATGCCTCTTTACTTTCACTAGTGCAAGGTCTTAGTAAAAACACATCTGCCTAAGAACACCTACGTGGTATAAGTCGGGCTCCTCTGTGCTCAGCTTCTTCCCCTGTTGCATGTGGCCTCTCATCTGAATCACAGACTCTGTCTGTCTGCCCCTCCCTCTCTGACTGTTGCATCCAGAGCCCGTCCACTCTCCTACCCAAGCCCCCTGCACCATGGCTGGTAAGAGCCCCTGCCTTTCATAGCCCCTGGCTTCATAGCCCCTGGCTACCAACCACTGGTCAGCTCCACCTCTCCTTGCTTTGGATCCTATCTTTAGCTTGTCCACTGTATTGCCAGGTCTTCCTATCCAAATGGCAAAAAATCTGGATAGTCCACTCAGCCAGCCTAGACATACATACCCATACTAATCCACTGATCACTCACTTCCCTCCCTGCTTAGAAGTGACTCCTTTGTAGCCACCTAACAGGCAGCATGACTGGCAAATCAGACCAGGCAAAATGTGTCATTAGGACAGTGGAGAATCTTCTGCGTTTTCCACGGGGACATTCTGACACTCTCATAAAGGCTTTATCCCCATGCTGAGATCTGGCCACTGAACAAGCAACTAGGACCCTCTGGGAGCCTGTATGGCTTCCCTAGGGTGCAATGTGTAAGCAGGAGCACATAGCTCTGTCTGAGATATCCCCAGCTCCTGGATGCATCCAGCTCACAGTGGGAGTGTCTACACGTGCATTTACACTGGCTTAAAGTTAATATGCAGTAAATGGAAACAGGCCAGCATCTACACATGCACAAGTCAGTCCGCACACACACACACAGTGTTGTTGCTCAGTAAGGCATCTACACGTGCATTACTGTGCAATAGCTAATCGGGCATACATTTTTGATGCAGGTATCAAATTTGCACCCAAGTTGGCATAAGTCACTCTATTTACTGCATAGTACAGGTGTGCACTTGTAGATGCACACTGGTACTGTGCAGTAATTTTGGTTACTGCGCAGTAAATGTGCACGTATAGATGCGCCCAGTAGGTATCTTTTACCATTAGCACCGTAGAGGTATGACTGGTACCACCGCAGTAACCAGAGACCTGCTTGTACCCAGGGGTGCTGTTCAGCATCGAGGTGGTGTCTTCTCACTTTGCTGTCAGGGACTACTGGAGGGGCTTCTTCTCGGCCACCTGCGGAGCCTTCATGTTCCGCCTCCTGGCTGTCTTCAACAACGATCAAGGTAAAGAGCAGAGCGGCAGCTGCGTGGCAAGGCCAGGGTGCCGTGGCTGGCAATGACAAGGTGGTGGTGGTGGTGTGGGGGCTGGCTGTACCAGTCAATCACAGGATGGCTGTGAGCCACCAGTGGGATAGTTTATGCTGCTGGAGTGATTTACAGTAATTGTTTAGGATTCCCTTAAATTTCGGTAGAACCCAGCTGATTTAATCCCTGCTGAATCCTCAAGCACTTTCCCTTAAGGAGCTGCTGTATAATAGCCATATCCCCTTGTGTCGTGGTCCTGTCTCCTCTCATGAAAGAAGAGGGCTGGCATGGAGGTGAGATAGCTCAGGTGGGGGGTTTCGATAGGACATCAGGGGATAAAGTTATCCAGCGTGGAAGCATCCTGCTGATTCACTTGGCAGTCAGATCAGGCGGGCCCTATTCATTAGTTCAGCCACAGCAGTGGAAAAGGAGTCAGAGATCTCTGGAAACTTTGCCAACAGGGCAAGGGATTGTAGAGATGCTGCAGGGAAAAATCCAGTGCTTTGGCTCACTTCTGTCTCAGCTAATAATGTTTTTGTCTTATTACCGCCCTCGGCCCTTTCTCCTGATGTGTTGTGAGAGGCTTTTTTTGTATGCCATTAACCCACTGCCGAGCTCCACCTGCGTTTCAGCCGTGGTAGGATGACTCCTTTGCATGTCTGCGGCTATAGTCTGTGAGGCCCTGGCGATACCTTGGCCTAGCTTGCTTATGAGTCAAATATCAGCAGTGTATTTTATTTTTCTGGGAAAAGGATTCATCTCTTTTTCCAAGACAATCCAGAAAAAGATGCTAGTCTTTGAAAGCAGACTGCTGAGGTTTAGTCTGCGTAACCCTTCCGCACCCAGCTAAAAATCAGCTCTTTAATAGGCCACGCTGTATCTTTGATGACTTGGATGCTGGTGAAAGAACCGCGGTCTATCACATCTTGTTCTGAACACCGGGGGTGCAATTTCAGACACGGCCGCGCTGGAAAAAATCGATAGACTCCCGTGGTGTCAGCCGAGGGGATTGCAGACAAACAAAGGGAAGATTAAATGAGACGCGCAACCTCTGACGGTCTGCTGCACTGAAGCATAAATGGCTTTGGCAGCCTGTCAGCCCAGGCTCTAATGGATGTTTGCTCGTGGCACAGCCATTTGGTGTGATTAGCGGCCGTGGGGCCACAGGTTGGGGCTGAGATGTGCTGGTAGTGCTGCGTGGCTGGGAGAAGCCAGGGCTGAAACAGCAGCGGAGTGCATTCGAGATACAGAGGAGCTGCTGGTTTTGGTCCTGGGCAAGGTGCTTCCTAGCAGGACCCCAGACTCTGCAGCCCAAAGCTGTGTCAGGTGCCCCCACTCCAGGTGGATATATTTCTTGCTGGGGTCACTTGATCCCAGCTGACTTCCCGCTTATGGTGGGGGGGCCTGGACCTGATGATCGCCCGAGGTCCCTTCCAGCCCCTAACGTCTATCAAATCTATGACCCCCTGGTCCCTGCACTGCTGCTGTCCTCTGCATCGTGCTTCCTTTCCTTGGAGCCCGAGCGAACGCTGCATCTTCCAAGTGACCACTTGTGGAGACCAGGCTGGGTCTGGCCCCGGAGTCCTACACCCCGCTCCTCCACTCCTGGCCATCACCCCGTGCTAACCAACTAATATACAGTGTTGAATCACCCTGCGGCCTCGCCGGCAATGACTTGTGGTTCTTCCCTTCTCCCAGAAACCATCATGGCTCCCTTCAAGACCAACTTTACACTCGATTTCCCCTTTGACCTCCCAGAGATATTCTTCTTCATGGTTGTTGGGTAAGAGCAGGTCCGGTCTGGGCTGCTGTTTTGCCTTTGTTCAGGGCAAAGATGTTGCCTTTAAGAGGAGGCAGGTCAAGCAGGTCTGTATGTGCCCTGGGATTTAGGACACCTGAGTTCAGGTGCTACCACTGTGGTGGGCCAGTCACTTTTTTGGCCTCGGTTCCTCATCTCTAAAACAGAAGCAGCAGCTTCATGGGGAGGATAGTACCTCGAAGGTTGTGGGGTGCTCTGATGCCCGGTGATGAGGGGTGTTCAAGTGCTGGATGGATGTTATTAGCCAAGCCTAGCAAGACCTCTGTCCTTGGCCTTTTTATGTTCCTGGAGCCTAAGACCTCCTGAGCACAAGTGATTGCCTTGGAGCTACTCAGTCCACATGACCCTTCACCAACCAACACAACGAGCCCCACAAACCAATGTGTTGTAAATATTCATGGCCCAAATCCTCTGCTCCTGACTTAATTTTGACTCCTTCCAGCTTGGAAGTAACTTCCCTCATCTCCCTTGAAAATGGTGTTGGAGTAACGCTGTATCCCCACCCCCGGATGTGTCCCTGGGTCTCACGTGGGGAGATGGGTTGCAAAGTCACATGCTCGACAATTAAGAAACGTCAGAATTAGAGTAGCTGGGACCACCTCACTTTGCCTTCTTGTGCGTGTGCACCACGATACCAGCCCGAGCTGTCCCTTCCCTGCTCTGCAATGTTAATGACTATGCCTGGTGATCATTAATGACCCCTGAATGCCCGCATGGGGCTGTCTGGAAGGATGCTGGGGCAAGAGGGAGACCTGGCCCCTCTCACCTCCCTTCCCTCTTCTCCACAGGGTGATCTGTGGGATTATAAGCTGTGCGTATCTCTTCTGTCAGCGCTGGCTCCTGGGATACATCCGGAGAAACAAGCTCACCGCCCAGCTGCTGGCAACGGAGTAGGCATGCTGGAGGGAGGGATTTTTTACAGCTTAGTGCAGTGGGCTGGTGGGTGTGCTTGGAGACACGTGGATAGCTCTGTGTGCATATAGCCAAAGATCTCCCCTGCCCTCTCTTCATCCTGCCAACCTCCCGACCCGCTCTGCTGCACTGGATGCACAGCCTGGTCCTTATCCCCCGAGAATTAGCACAGCATCTGGCTGCCTCTTGGTCCTATCCAAGGTCCCTTGTGCCCGGCGGGCAGTGGAGACCCATCTGCACCCTGGAGTGGTCTCCTTCTGCTTCCAGCTGGACTCCCCACGCTCCCTGCCCCGTGGCGATGGTGGGCTCCCCTCCCTGCTGCAGCTGGAAGAGGAAACTCCCCCTTCCCTGACACCTTTGCTGGCTGCCAGCCCCTGCTGAGGGGAGAAGGGAGCATGAACATCATAGGCATCAACCTTCAGGGACCTCTGAGGTGACAGTCCAGAGCAAGAGCGGTCGGGGAAGGGCAGTGCGATGTGTGTGTGACTGACCGGCCTCTTTCAGCAAGCCGCTGTACTCTGCCTTGGTGGCCCTCGTGCTGTCCTCCATCACCTTCCCCCCCAGCCTGGGGCAGTTCATGGCTTCCAGGGTAAGTCCTGAGCTACACCCCCCCGGGTCCCGTGTGTCCTCTGATCACTGGGGATGGAGCTGCCTACACCCGGGGTGTTTCTGTCCACAGCTTGCAGAGGGAATCTGGCCCCTTCCTCACATGTGGCTTCACTTAGACTTTCTTTCTAAGCTTGGCCACTCTTCCAGCTCCTCTCTGCAAATTGTTCGTCCCACTTCCTAAGTCATCTTTGTCTGCCCTGAGCGCCCTCTGAAGCCAGCGTTGGCCCTGAAGCTGGTATCCTAGGCTTGATATGACTGTAAGCGTTTCGGGCTGGGGCCAATTTTACACGTGAGCAATGCCACGGATGTCCAGTGAGTTACCCTTGAAGGCAGCTGGCAGCAGAATCAGGCCGCGTCCCTGAGGACAGCCGTGGCAGCTAGGAGGAGGTGGGCCTGTGGGGGATGCATTCGTTGTCTCTGCTAGTCAGACCTCCTTCCTTCCTTCCTCCCCCAGCTCACCATGAAGGAGTATGTCTCCTCCTTGTTTGACAACCAGACCTGGGGTGCCCTTTCCCAGAATGCCTCACTGGCCAGGCCTCCTCAAGTTGACCCAGAAAACCTCTGGATGGAGTGGTGGGACCCTAACATCACCATCTATGGCAATTTGATGATTTTCATAGTGATGAAGGTAGGCAGGGTGGGCAGCAATGCAGGGTAGACCTACCAGAGGTCATTTTGGATGAGCTGGGGAGGTCCGGGGAGCAGTGCAGTTGCTAGAGCAGAGCTCAGAGAAGACTGCAAAACCCACCCGAGAAGCAGCATCTGATAGCGTGCGCTGAACAGTGGGCTGGCCTGGTGTGGCTGCCACCTGTGCATGAACTAGCTCATTGAAAGCTGTGAGGGCGATGCAGACTTCCCCGGGGGAAAGCCCTAGTCTGGTTAGGGCTAGGGAAAACCCTGTGTGGATTGAGAGGAAGCCTGGCCAGCAGCTCCTGCAGTGCCCACCTGTGTCTCATGCTTGGTCCTGAGACCCAGAAAGGCTTGCAGGGTAACTCATGCACAGAGTCCGGCTCAGCACAGCCCTTGCAGCCCAGGCCAAAAGAAGACTTCCTTCCAGGTGCCCCGAGCTGCACCTGCTGGGGAAGGGAGGGCCAGGCAGGGTGCATCTGGAAGACCACCTCGTGATGTCTTCTTCACTCTTTCTCCCTCTTGTCTTTGTTATTCAAGTTCTGGATGTTGATCTTGGCCACTACCATGCCAATGCCAGCTGGGTACTTCATGCCGATCTTTGTGTACGGTGAGTCCGTGTCACCCCGGCAGGAGAACCGTTTCTGCAGCCGAGCCTACCTGGACCATCTTATTGAGCCCATTACCACAGCTGGGCATATGGACGGCCAGCTGGAGCAGCTCATGCATGTCCTCCGCAGAGAGAGGCTGTTGGGGTCCCTCAGCTCTCCAAGGCTCACTCTGCAGGAAGGTCTTGAGAGAGAGAAATCCCAGCAAGGCCCATATGCAGCCCTGTGAGCTCGGATCCCTGCCCCGTGGGATGTACAATTGACCATCACTCTGTGCACTTGAGCTTCTGCCCCACTCTGGACCCACTCTGGACCTATAGGCTGGGCATGGTTTGATTTCAGCTCTGACTCTTTGTCCAGGTGCTGCAATTGGGCGTTTGATTGGGGAAGTGGTGGCCTTTCTCTTCCCCCATGGCATCAAATTAGGCGGCGCTGCTAACCCCGTCATTCCTGGAGGGTATGCGCTGGCTGGTGAGTCTGCAGCACGTGAACTCCTGTTCTGAGCCCTTGCTAGGGGGTAAGAGGTAATGAATGAGGCTGCAGACACTACACTTGCAAATGCAGGAGTTCAGGGGTTGGACCTGTAGCTTCTGCAAAGCCCTGGGTCGTGGCTACCTTAGATCTGGTTGAGGCAGAAGACCTCACCCATCTGAGAGCCGGGCCGTAGCAAGAGGTCACTGCCTGTTTTCTTGTCTTCTTGCCAGGAGCAGCAGCGTTCTCAGGCTCCGTCACTCACACCATTTCCACCGCCTTGCTGGTCTTTGAGATCACGGGGCAGATTGCCCACATCCTGCCCGTCATCATGGCCGTGCTCATTGCTAACGCTATTGCCCAGAAGTTCCAGCCCTCCTTCTACGATGGCACCATCATAGTGAAGAAGCTGCCCTATTTGCCCCGGATCAGGAGCAGGCACATTGAGTGAGACCTCCTCTCTCCTTTGGGAAACTAGATTTTGGAGGGGATCCTGGTGGGTGGGTGGCAGGGCAAGCTGGAGCCAAAGGGGATGGGGGTTGGAAACCAAGCCCTGCTGTGGTGCAGTGACCACCCTGTGCCGGGCGTAGGGGCAGGGCGGTGGTACAAGGATCGTCCTTAGCTTGGACACAGTAAGGACCATCAAGTCTTCACATCAGTCGGAGGGGTCTGCCTCTGGCTCACATCGTACCCAGGCGGTGCTGGCAGCCCAAGGGACCTCAGCGCAGGGTTCATGGAGAGAATTGCCCTTTTCCTCTCTGACCCGTGGCCCTTCCTCCTCCAGCTCCTACCGCGTGACCACCGACCAGTTCATGAACACTGATTTTGCTGTCCTGCCCAAGGGGGCCACTTTTGAGGAAATCCTCCGAGTCGTGACTTGTACGGATGACTTGGAGTATCCCATTGTGGAGAGCGCAGGTACCAGAGCGGGGGCTGTGTCCCTGATGACGTCCCCGGCTGTCCCCGTCCTCCTGGGGCTGTTCATGCTCCTCTCTAACCCCCTCCCCAGGGCTTTAATCCTTTCTTCCTTCCCCTTCCCTTTTTCTTTCCATCTATGATATGAGGAAATGTTGGAAAAGAGAGGATTATTTCTTCAAATACCAAAAAAGAACTGTTGTAAGAGGAGGGTGGCTGTTCTCTGTGTGTGGTGGGGACAGGACAAGAAGTAATGGGCTTACATTGTAAAAAGGGAGATTGAGGTGGTGGAATAGGGGGCTGGACCCAATGATCTGCAAGGTCCCTTCCAGCCCCTAACAACCTGTGAATAGGATGAACTTCCTAATTGTGAGGGCGGTGATGCGCTGGAGCAGATTGCCTAGGGAGGCAGTGGTGTCACTAGCTCTGGCAGGTCCTACAGGTGGGTTAGACAAAGACGAGGTGGTTTAGATGGGGATCATCCTGTCACAAGCAGGGGGTTGCACGCCACGACCTCTTGAGGATCCTTCCAGCCCTATTTCGTCTATGGCTTCAGCTCCAGATGCAGGAGCTGAGCACTGCTGCTGCCCTACTTCTGCAGGTCTGGGCGACGACTGGGTCAGACCCGCTGCCTGGGTTGGACGCAGCACTGGGTTGAGACAATTCCCTTGGAAATGGCTGGTGTTTCCCCTTAGCTGTAGGGCCACCGAGGAAAGGAGTTGCTGCTGCTGCAGCAGATGATATTCTGAGTTTTGTCTCAGTGAGTCAGGAATGGCAGGAGGAGCCTCTAAGGGTATGTCTGCACTGCACGGTATCATGGAGAGGTCCCTGAGATAGCTTGAACTAGGTCCGGTGACAATAGCAGGAGCTACCATGTGCCTAAGCCTCAACACAGCCTTTGGTGCAGAGATGCTTCCCTGGAGGACACACGCTCCTTGCCTGCCTGGGTGGAAGAAGTGTGCCTTCAGCTCAGTGCCACGATTAGGCATCAGTTCATTGGTGTAAGGGATCTGAACCACCTGTCCACCGCCTGTGCAGAGTCCTCTCCCAGATTTCCCCTCCTTCATCCCCAGAGTCCTTGTTGCTGGTGGGCACGGTACCAAGATCTGAGCTGGTCAAGTTCCTCCAGACCCACGAAGATGCCAAGCTGTCTTCCCAGGAGGCTGGGGAGAAGGACAAGGTAAGCCCAGAGCCCTTGTCTCCCCTGCTCCCAGCTCTGCAGGGGAGAGATCCCTAAGGAAGTGGCTACCATTGCCCCCAATACTAAAGCGGCTGAGCGAGTATCCGGTTGGGATGGGCTGATGGCATGGAGAAGGTGCCAGCCTTGGAGAGCAATCACGGTTGATGAGCAAGCATCCAGAGGAGGGGGCTGGGAGGTTTCCTGGCCAGGAAGAGCCTCTGCGTGTAGGAGGGGTGCCTGCATGTCCCATGGCAGAGTCCTCATCAAGGCTTCCTGGTTGGGTCTCGCCCCGTCCCATAGCCTGTGCAGGATTGCTCCCTGCTTGGCACTGGAGAGGCTGGAAATGCTGCTGTGGGCACTGTGCACAAGCACCCTACTTGTTCGAGACAGCAGCCCCTCTGCCTCTATTTCCCTCCCTTGCAGGCGCTCTGCAGCGGGACACTAGGAGAAGACTGCACCATCAACCCCATCACGTTCCAGCTGTCCCCTTGCACCTCTCTGCACCAGGTAACCACACCAGAAAGGGGATTTGGGACATGCGGTGCTGGGCCCAGCCAGGGGAGGGGTGGGACTGCCCTGGCTATTACCCTGATCATGGTCTCCAGCTGCAGCCGGGAGCCACCACAGGGTGGAAAAGCTCCATGATATCCACGCTTGCTTTACTCAAGCCCTGACAACCCACCCGAGGCACCGGGATGTTGGTGAAGCCAGGTCCCTGTGTGCGCTCTCCCTGGAGGTGCTTAGTGCTAATGTGTTCACCGAGCAGTTCCTAGAAGCTGTCTCCCCAGGTCAACATGGCGTGCATTCAGGGCTGTTCCACTTGCAGACGGCTGTGCATGTGGCCCGGACTCACGGTGGGGAAGAGCAGGATAAAACACGTAGGGAGACCCACTCAGGACAGAAGCAAGCTCCCCTGCCCATGCCCATCTCCACATCCTGTTCTCACGGTGCTGTGAGATGTGCTGAAGCGGGGCACTGGGTACCAGCCGGGGTTATTCTGGCTTGTTTCTTCCCCTGGGTGCTCACATGCAGGGAGGCCGGCATCTAGTGTCGGGTGGTGGGTACTGCAGAGTTGCCTTCTCTGCCGGGACTTTCGGCAGGGCAGGAGCCTTTATCCCTCCTTGTCCAGTGAAGTTGCCCAAGCCCGTTCCAAACAGATGCCCTGGGCTACCAAATCGAAGTCACCCCATTGCACAGGGGGAGAGATGCCACAGGGTGAGGAGGGAGGAGAGAGACCGCCCCGTGGGAGGATGGCTGGAGAGGGTGCAGATGATTTGGGCTGCCTCTGTGCAGAAATGCCCTCCGGATCCCAAGGGCACAGACACACAGGCCTCTCCTCCTGCCTGGCTGAGAGGATGACACCCCTTCCACCTTTTTTGCAAGGGGGAAGGAAGCCCACCTTGCAAAAATAAGAGCTTGGGACTTTGGAGTCCAGTTGCCAGCAGCTGCCTCCTGCAACCCTGTTCATGGGTCATGGCTTCCTCCCCCTGCAACCTCCCCCCTTCTTCCAGACCCACCACCTGTTCGAGCTGCTGAATCTGCAGCGTGTCTTCGTCACCTCCCAGGGGAGAGTTGTCGGGGCTGTCTCAAGGAGTGAGGTATGGGCTCTGGCCAGAGGGGAATCAGGACAGCTGGGGCTGGGGCTGGGGTGGTGTCTGGGGAGATAGGGGGTGTGCAGAGGCCCTGGGCTGCATCCTGTCTTGGGCAAGGAGAGGGTGTGGGCAAAGCGGCTGAATGGCTCTCCCTTCTGCAAGTGGGGGTGGGGGTGTCATTCATTCCCCAGCTCAGATGGGGGGGATGAGGACAGTCCTCACACCTGCCAGGAGCCTCGCACACCGGCTGATTCCTCCTGCAGGTGAAGAAGGCGATTGAAGATCTGGCAAATCCGAAGACAGGCAAGTGAGAGACTCTGAGCCTTGGAGAACAGCCCGCTCCCTGTGCCCTGCCTCACCCCCATCCCTGCAGCAACGATCAGGGCCAGGGATAGACACAGATCCAGTGCTGGAAGGAGACCACATAGCTTGCTCCCCCAAAACCATTTCTTGTACATTAAAGTGTTCCTCAAAGCTTGTCTTTCCTTCCTGCCTTTCCTTTCCATGCGTGTGATAGCAGATGTACCTGTAGCTCTTTGCCCCTGAGAGCCCAGCCCTCCTCCGTGGTAGCAATAGCGCACTACGTCGAGATGAGCAGTCAATGCAGAGGGCAAGTCCAGGCTGCCATGGCTGTAGCAGGAGGACACGTGCTTGGGACACATGGGCTTGGGGCTGCTGTCACCCTCTAGGCCCACGAAAAGTAAGAGCCCACCACTTAATCCCTGGAGTGCTTTTTCCTTGTTCGTTTGGTACAGGAAGTCCCGGGTCCAGATATCACCGGTTTCTAGAACAGAGGGCGACATCCTTTAGGAGCAATGGGCAACCCCAGTCACTGCTCTGACTTGGCTGCCGCGGCTGCCCCCCACCACCCAGCTCCCACAGTTCCCAGCATGCGTGTGCCCATAGGCATCTCCTTCTCCCAGAGCATCCCTGGGCTAAAGCTGCTGTCCCCCATTGATCCAGTAGCACTGCCCGAGCCCAAGTGGAGCGATATGCAGGCCTGAGGAGCAAGAGGACTTCCCGCCAGCCTCCGGAGGAAACGCTGCAGCTGGGGGGTTATGTCCATAGCAATGCGGCTGCCTCCGCGGAAGCCCATTGTTTCCAGTCCCAGGGTGCATTGGATCAGAGACAAAGCCAGGCACATGCAGATCTCATCGGTCACTTTAATTTCTCCAAGGATACAGAACATAGGGAGGAAAAGACGTCACAGCCACTGCAGCGACCCCGCCCCCCGCCTGTCCCCGGGGCCCGCTCCCCTCGCCGCCGCAGGGAGCGTTGCTAAGGCGCACAAGATCCATCTCCAGGCAGCACGAGAGAAACCAGCTGGGAGGTTACACAGCTCACTGGGAAAGGAGACATGTCGGCTGTGTTGGACCGTACAGTGTCTGGCCAAGGAGGGAGGCGTTCGGGCGATGCCCTGGGCTGGCAGAGGATGCGCGGCCATAAGCTATACTCAGCTGCAGGAAGAACATCCCTGCAGGTAGCTTTCTTTAAAGTCCCAGATTTAAGGTGTCCACTTCAGTGGCAGGGAGCCTGCAAGAGATGCCACCCTGCACCCGGGTCCTATTGCAGGTGTCAGCATCAAGCTGCCTCCTTGACATTAGCTGATAATATTCAGCTGTTCCCCAACTCCCTAAGGTAGTCTGGGGTTCCCATCTAACCCATTTCCTCTCTCCTCCACAAAGACAGCAGGGTAGGGACCTAGTGTGGGACAGCAGGGGCCATGCACAGCACGAGACACCTAGGCAGATGTGCACAGTGATAGTGCACAAGCCTGATGTGCGCAGTGATGGTGGTAGATCACCACGCTGCGGGGCACAGACTGGGCACAACCATATTGTGACCATATCCTCAAAAGGGATGCTATAGCCTGGTAAGGAGGGCAGGGCCATTCCTGCAGACCCTCCCCAAGCAGCTCCAAGCTCCTGGATGCCATCACTGGCACATGCTTGGCATTCGAACACCATTGAGAGGCAGGAACTGGTGTAACCAGCTTGCTTGCCATTAGCCTTTAGGCTGGGCTTTGCAAAGGAGCCCCAGGAAGGTCGAAGCCTGGCTGCCACTGGAGTGAAATGGGACACAGGGGTCTAACAGCCTTTGAACCTCAGGCTGATTCCCTCCTACTAGCCAGCTCATGCTCGCACCTTGCCCAAGCCACCAGTGCCAAGGGATAGATAAAGCCTAATGCCTGTCTGCAACAGGGCAGGCTGAGGAGCCTGGGGATGGGCCTGTATTTCAACCTGCCAGGCGCTTGTCTGAGCTCCACAGAGACAAGAAACCAAAGCATTGGTGCATAAGCCACACACACACGCTGGAAGCTCCTAGGACAAGCGGCTGCAGCTGCAGAGCAGGTATCAAATGCACAGGGAAGAGGATGCCTTCTGGGCGCTTCCCAGCCCTCGAGGGAGCCCGGCCGTGCCTGCCATCCCCTTGTTCTTGCATCAGTGCCACTTAATGCAGACCAGTGGCCTCGGAAACAAATCAGAGCCTCAGCTGTGGTGCGCGTGGCCTCAGTCCAGTCGTGGCCTGCTCTGGAGGACTAGACAAGACGCAGTGAGACAGCCCCCTCCCTGCCATCCTCTGTCTAGGCGGTCGCAGCGGGCACTGCTGCGGGGGCCTTCTCCCCACATGCCACGGTGAACCCAGAGACAGCTGCTTCTGCAAGCGTCCAGGAAGCCGGGGCTGGACGAGCACGAGTGATCTCCCTGCTGCCCCGGGGAGAGCGGGGAGGGGGCATCTAGTTATAAAACACATCATCCTCCGAGAGGGAGCTGCTGTCCACGTAGCGGAGGGAGCTGGTGAGGCGCTGCTGGAGGGTGCTGCTCGCGCTCTCCTGCTCTCCGGCTGAGCTGGCCGGCTCCTTCTCCACGCTTCCTAGCCGGGAGCTCCTGGCGTGGTGGGAGCCGCAGGGCAGAGTCCCCAGGGAGGGGAGGCTCGAGGTCCACTCGTCTGCTGTGGGGTGTCCCCGGGGCGGTGGGGACGTGCACGTGGAGGGGCAGAAAGCTGGCAGGATGCCTTCCAGCTGCGGGCTGCTGATCGCCTGCGGACTGGGCAGCATCTTTTCCTGTCGGTAGATGCCCTCCAAGTCTGCAAGCAAAGGTATTTTGAGATGGGGGGAGGTTGTTGGAGACTCAGCAGGATAAAGCAAACCAGGAGACTCTCAACTTACAGGGCCCTGAGACAGATGCACCCCAAGGCCAGCAAATGTTTTGGCAGCTACTGATTCTGGGTGCCCATCTTGAGACCCCGATTCTGCCCACCCCAGCACCCTCCCGATGCAGCTCAGGGTGTTCAGTACATCTGGGCCCTGATCCTGCTCCAATGCTACCGCTGTCATTGGCTTTGTGGAAGAAACCCCAGGGAGGCAGAGCTGGCTAGTCAAAGAGGAGTCTGTGATGATGGAAGATGATACACAGGGCCACGGCCAGATGGTGTCTGGTGCAAGACACCAGCGCGCGGGGCATCGAGATCCCAGCCAGAATCCATTGCACACCAGTCCCACAACACGCAAAGTGGGCAGCTGGGCCTATTTCTGCTGCTCCCAGAGCGCGGGGAGCTGCCAAGGGACTGCAGCCCTTCCAAAGGGCTCTGGGTTTGCATGCTTTGCAATCAGTGCTGGAAGGGACCCGATCGGGATTTGCAGGCGAGATGACTTCTGAACGGGGGCACCAGCAGCATTGCAGCCTGATCACAACTGAGCAGGGAGGAGGTACCTGGAAGCTGTATGACATCCTGGGAGCTGCCCCTGTAGTTGATTTCGTCATCATCTAGCGAGGACCAAGCACTCAGGGTGGCTTCGGTGATGGCAAATTGCTCTGCTACACCTGGACGGGACCACAGGAAACCCAATGCGGGTGAAGAGGGGATGGGCGGGAAGCCAGGCCAGGTTCTCACTGTGGTTGTCCCAGGGAACCATCCCACTGGAATCAGTCTCTGCCTGGATCAATTGTAGAGTAACCAAGAGGAGCATGTGGCTTTTCCCTGGGAAACCCACAGGGTCCATCAGTGCTACCAGGCTGGCTCAAACCATGCTCCATCCACCTCATGTCCTGTCTCCAGCAGTGAGCAACATCACCAGCTGCAGAGGACGCTCCAAGAAACCCTGGGATGGGATCACCTGTTCCTATCCTTGAGCAGGGGGGTCTCTGTGGCTAGACAAGAAGGTCAAGCTTTTAGGTCCTGGCAGCCCTAGGCAGCCCATTGGGCTAGCCTGGTTAATGCATACCCATTTTGGTAGTCATAGTCAATGGCACACGACACAGCAGCGTGGCCAGCACCGACTCTGCCCGCTGTTCACTCCCCACCCTGCTTGAGTACATACCCAGGTACCCCTGGTCAAATTAGGGAACTCTTCAGGACAAGCCCTGGATCTGCGGGGAGACACAGTCATTGCCAGGCTTGTCGCTCTCCTGGCAGCTACCTGCTGGGGCGGTCTGCAGCTGCCTTGCCCGCGACTCCCCGTCTACCTGCTGCAAATCGCGCCTCCTTCAGCTCATCGGTGAGGTAGGAATACTGGTCTTCATCCGGCAGCGATGGGTCCCAGCCCGACTGGGGGGCACTCCAGCCTTTCCACTCGATGAGGTGAGCCACCCGGCCACGGGCCATGGCTGTGGGCTTGGTGATGTGATCCTTGATGGTTTGGACCAACCCTAGAGCAGAGACACAGGGTGAGCTCGATGGGAGCAGGCAAGGTTGGGAGCTCCTGGACCGACTGCACTAACACTGGGCGTGGGAGGAACCATCTGTACGACAGTCTGGCTTCCCTTCTGCATGGCAAGTGCACCGTGGTTTAATGTCTCCCCGCAGCAGCACCCCGTCCCTCCAGCCCCACACGACCTCTTCTTGCCACTCTTTCGGTACGGATGATGCTTTTAGGCGTTTTCCCCGGAGCCTCCCAGCTTTGCTTTGGCACGTCTCATTGAACAGAGAGTTACTGGATGCTTGGCTGGCAAACACTGCCTCTCATGGAGGGTGCATGTCTATGGCACTCGCATGCAAGCCTTAGCTGCCCTCAATAACGCCCAGCAAACAGCGACATTCGCGTGGCACTAGCCATGGTCATTCCAAGCAGAGAGATGCTACGTTTCACCATAGAAAATGTCCTTTTCTTTTTAGGAGTGAATTAAGCACCGGTGGGAGGGGCTCGAGTGATGGCCATCGGAAGAAAACTCCTCATGATGCTCCGATGAGAGCATAAGGAGCCCCAGGTCGGGCACAGCATTGCAACGACAGCACTGGACACTTCACCCACGTCCTGGAGACGAGAGAGTTCAGGCTCCAGAGCTCTCCCATCCCATGGCCTTGCTTTTCTACTGAGGTTGCTACCAGGAGGATCAGATACTGCCATGGAGGGGGTGATCCTTTTGGCACTGGGGACAGCAGTCCATCAGGAATGACACTGAGGCCTAGCAAACTCATTATGCCTGGGCCAGCCCCTAAACCAGCAGCTGCAAAGTCACCGCACTCAACAAGTAGGGGTCCAATCCCCACAGACATCTAATAGGACCGGCCAGACCCAGATCAGAACTGGAGTAGGTGACTGCTTTCGGTACCTTGCTGTCCTCAGCAATTTGGGCTGGATCCGGGGTGAAAACCCCTAGAGCTTTGGGAGGCAGGTCACCAAGGGGCTGCCCCAAAAGCCCATTGAAGCCGGTGAGGTGCCGGCTAAGGATCAGGTCTTGTGCTGGCGCAAGTGGCAACCACCTGTTTTAGAGCTGGCTTCATCACACATGCTGCACACACGCCAGCCCCAGCTCTCCGAACAGAAGGCCGAGTGACCTGGGAGCGTCCTTAGGGAACGAAGAAGTTCATTTTCAGGTCTGCTTTCCCTGCTGTGGGTCTGATTCTGGAAAAGGCAGTCAAGGCCCCATCAGGGAGGGGTCTGACGAAGTCCTAAGGGATTTGGCTATGCTGGGTATAAAGCACCGACTCTACCTCTGGGAAGGCCATGGCCCACCCAGAGCTGGGATGGGGCTCTAAAAAGTTGTGCGCGCACCTCTCACTGGGTGTATCGATATGTGCATTAACGTGCTTTAGATAATTAAATCCATTGTGAGGTACTAGGCAAATGTGCATTAACTAAAGAGCGTGGTTTTAAAGTGCTGCTTAATGTGCATTAGTTTATTTTAATGCACATTAATTAAAAAGCATGTTTTTTTAGTGACACTTTAATGTGCATTAAAATAGGCAAATGAGCCTTAACGTGCATGTGTACACACACCCTGTCTCTCTTTCTGGGTCCCCCACACCCTCCACTTCTAGCTCCTGACTAGAGTTGGACACGCTGCATGGCCATAGCTGCTAAATCCTTCTGTCTGGATGCAACACCTCAGATGTCTCCCTTCCCAGAGCGGTCACCGGATTCATTGCTCCAGCAATAAGGATAACAGCCGGGGATGGGGATGGAGAATTGCCCGGGGAGGCAGTACTGGGTTGTGAATCTCAGAGTGGCCATCTTGCACTGGACTCTGTGTTCGATGGGGAAAAACTGAACATTTGGGGCTTTTTCAGGGTTTGTGGGCTGAGGGAGAGGCATTTCCACCAAATCACCCCAAAACCTTCCTGCTCCTCTGCCTAGTTTGCCCAGGCCGCTTCCTCCCCAGTGGCCATCAAAGCCGAGCATTTGTCACTCAGCCGTGGGCACCGTGAGCTTTGCGGAGGAAAGGGAGTCTGGCCAGACAGCTTAGTGACTGCTGTCTCCATGGAAACAAACACTTTATTAATCTTCACATTGCTCAATTAATTATGCCGGTGGACAGCACTGCTCTGGGAAGCTCCTGGAGCTGAAAAATTCCCCTGGCTTCACCAGGCATGCGAGACCCCAAATTTGGGACGGGCTCCCATACCTTGCTTCTGCTTGGGCCGGACCCATGCAGGGAGGGAGGCAGAGAGCCCCAGCCATAATTATGGGGTGGGATTTAGAGGCATGCCCGAATGGCAGCCCTCATGGAGCCGATGCAATGGGCTGCTGGAAGGGAGCCTGCCGTGGGGCACCAGCAGCCCACGTCAACCTCCGCAGTGCTCAGCACCCACACCCCAGGGCACCAAAACTCCTCGTTGTGCCTCTGGCCCTAACCCTAACCCTGTGCTAGGCAATGGCATTCGCCCCAACCCCAACCTTAGGCCGAAGCAGTGACCAAACTAAGGCCCTTTAGCACATTAAAGTCAAGACTCAGGCATATCTCAGGTGTGTTAGCCCATATCAGCCTTTGGGAGAACTGCAGGGCTTGTGTGGCCAGCGGTTGGGCACAATAATGATCCTTTTTTTCTTCCCTAGAGCCAAGTCCTGGCTCTCATCAACCCTGTGAGCTCTCCCAGCCCTGTTCCTCTGAGATATCAAGGGTCCTTGCAAATAGGCTTTGGAGGGAGTCAGGCTGGATGACACCCAGGTCTGAACAGGGCAGAGAGAACCGGGACCGCACAGGACTTGAAACCATTCCCAGGGGCTCTGTTTAAATGGGGAACAGCGAGAGCCCTGCCGCGAGTCCCGGAGACATTTTTCTCAAACGCTTGGAGCCCCGAGTTTCTCCGCTCTTGGAGCGAGACCTGGCAAGGGAGGACTCGAGTGTCTCCAGCTGATAGAAAGACGAAGAAGATGGGAAGAAGGGAGGGCTGGTCTTTACCTACCCACCAGAGAGGAGGTCGCCAGGGCTGTGACATTGTAAGTGCTGGAGCCCGACTTGGAGCTGGAGAGAATCCCATGGGAGGTCTTGAAACATTTCTGCAGAGACAGGAGATGGTCAAGGTGGCAGGGGGCTCTGCGCAGCCTTGGCCAGATCCATGCAGAGGGACGGGAATGACGGAGGAATCCTGTACACCTCTGAGCTAAAGGAGCCCCAGACGGCTCAGCAGCCCCAAGCGCTGATGGTACCCGGGGGCG
This sequence comes from Crocodylus porosus, assembly GCF_001723895.1. NCBI lineage: Eukaryota > Metazoa > Chordata > Crocodylia > Crocodylidae > Crocodylus > Crocodylus porosus. Next base: position 10,450,176 of record NW_017728926.1, read on the forward strand.
ACTTCTTCCCACCGAAGCTCAGTACGAGCTGCCCCTCTTACAGTAGCACCCCCTGGCCCTAGAGCTTGTCTGGACACGGGAAACCAAGTGAGGCAAAGAGCAGCCAGCCTGCGCTCACCTGCAGTGGGTCCCAGCAGAAATCCATCTGGTTTTCCTGAAACAGAGCAGAGGAGAAACGCCTAAAATAACGGCTAGTCCCAGAGCTACCCCATCTGCAGGTCCCCCTTCCTCCATGATCCCCTGCATGGCTTTCATGGGACGGAGATGGCCGTAGCACTCTGGGGAGGGTGGGTTTTGTCACTTCTGGGGGTAGCACTTAGCACAAGGAAGCGCCAAATAAGACGCCTGGGCATGGCAGATGCCTTCCTCCATCAGGAGCTCCAGAGTGGGGAAAGATAACAATTTACATTGCATGCCCGCTATCCAGGCACTCCCCTTCTCTTTTCCTGTCCCCCTTGCACCCAATGCCATGACCCTCTGGCTAGCAGGGGGAAGCAGGTACCTGCTGGCACAGGGCAGGCTGCCTCAGTCAGAGGGCAGGGACCCCCCTGTGCCATTTCTACCAACACTGCTGCTGTGGGGTTATGGGGTGTGGGCTGCAGGACAACCCCATGCTCACCACGGGGCCCATCCATGGCCCCCATCACAGACACAGTGCTCCTATTATAGAAGGCAGAACTGGAGCGCTCTGAGGCTGGGTGACTTGCCCAAGGTCACACAACACCTCTGTGGCAGAGCAGCATCTTGGGCCTGGCTCTCCCAGGTGACAAGCTAGTGCTGTAACTGCTGGACCATCCTTCCCCCCGGCTCTGCTCCCATGTGCACTGATGGAGCTCTGGGATTGGGGTGCATGATTAGCTCACGCACCCCAACGATAACTTTGCAGGTCTCCCCAAAGGTTGCTCCGGCTGGACTCAGCACCTGATGCTCCCCTTCCCCCTTACCCTGTTTTATCTATTCATTCCTTCCCATTCCCCTGCTCCTGGCCTTGCTCCAGCCCCGTGCGTCACTGCTTTTGCCTTGTTTACCTCCCAGGCACTTTCTCCCTCCAGCTGACAGCACATCTTGCTCATTGCCCGGCTCTGTCTGGAGAGAGCCAGCAATCAGAGCAGGCTGAAGGTGGCCGTGAACATCAGATTGAATCTGTCAGGGGGAACAGCACGAGGGATGCCCAGATGTGGGCAGGGGCAGGGCTGGAAAGTCAAAAATCTCTGCCTTTAAGGTGATGCTTGCTCAGCAAAGCGATGCTGTCAGTGGCAGGCTTATTACCGGGGTGCACTCAGCCTGCTTCCATCAGCCACACTCTCCAAGCTGGACGGCGGGCTGTGGGTTATATTGCTGCTGGGCCACGAGAGCTGTGGGTTTGGTTCCCTGCTCTGCCTCTTGCCTTGGGCAAGTGGCCTAGGTGCAGGCTCTGAGAGGTGTATACTACTAGGTACCTAACTCTCACTGCAGCCATCTCGCTGAGTCCTAAATCCTCTTGCCCACACAGAATATGAGTAATGCCTGTATTAGGGGGCTGGAGGGTACAATCCTTTCATGCTCATTCGATGTGGTGAAAGCGTCAGATGGTACCTACCCTGGGCGGGCTACCAAAGGTCTGACTAGGAGGGAGACAGCTTGTTATTAATAGGGCTCCTCTGACAAACAGGAAGAAACCCAGCTTTCTGTGGGTGTCTCCAAAGTGCAGCACATTGCAGCATGGACCTAGCTAACTGGGGTACCACTCGCCGACTAACAGCATCAGCATGCAGCTCCTGGGAGCTCAGCGCCGATACGTTTAGCTTGCTTCTTGGCAGCCGAAATAAATTAGATCCCAGCGAGCTTTGTGCTGCTGTGGTCAGAGTGGTAGAGACACGTGCAGAACGAAAGACCATGAAAACAGTCATCTGGCCTAGTGGAGAGAGCATCGGTAGGTGGTGGGCACAGAATACCTCTTTTCCAATAGGCTGCGGCACCAGTTCCCAACCTCTTCGGGGTCCGCAGGCTAGATGCAAACAAGTTATCATTTCCTTTGGAAGATGCAAGAGGCGT
>NW_017728926.1:10452309-10465172 GCF_001723895.1 Crocodylus porosus
CTGACGGTCTTCGCCACGGCAGCAGGCGGCCCTTGCTGGCTCTCGCGGGGGGCAGCGGGCGAGCGCTCTGCCTGGCCGGGTTTGCTGGCGGCAGGATATTCCTTGTGAGCACTCGTGAGGAATTCTGCAAGGGAAGAAGGCGAGAGAGGGAGAGGTGGGCCACCCTGCTCTCCGCTCTTTCCTCCCCGCTGAAAGGGGAGCTGTGGCATCGCCCAACCCCAAACCATTTTGGCCGACATCTCTTTCCAGTCGGCGCCGATGCCGCAGGGTGCTGCGGTTTGATGCCCCGCGTCGCCGCTCTGCGCGATACGACCAGATGCCCCCTCCTGCGGTGCAGCCGTCGACCTGCTTGCTGAGACCCTGCCGTGCCGTCCCTCCCGGGAGGCACCAGCCCTTTTGGCACTATGGGACAGCAGATGAAACGAATGGACGGTGTATACAGCTGAGGAACGGGGCAACAAACCCAGCACCCCTCCGTCAACTCTGACTTGCACGGCCAAGCAGCAGGACCTTCACCTAGGAGAGAAATTCCTCAGGTTTCCTGGAGATCCCCAATGGCCCTCGATCCCTCCCCCAGTAGCACATTTGGGGTCATTTGGCCTGAGGAAGTAGCACATCCTAAATGCAAGGACTCTTCCTGGAAGAGCCCGAGACACCAGCTTCCTCGCTCCTACGTGGCGTTCAGTGCTCCACCGATTATGTGGCATCAGGGCCATGAAAAGGAAACCATTTAAAGGGCCCCTGTGTTGGGGGCTGCCTCTTCCAGGCCATCTGCACCAGGAACTATAACGGAGCTTCGGGGTCTTTAAAGCTGCAGTGGACACAGCCAGCCTGAAAGGGACGGGGGATATTTTCTTTGCTTTTTATTGTGCTTATCTTACATGTCAAAATCTGGTCTGGCCTACGCTTCTTTTGTTCCAGGAGGATGGATGCTGTACTCTCCCTCTGCCCGAAGAAAGGCGTTTGTACCTAAAAGCTGGAAAAATTGTGCTTTGCAAACTATTTAGCTGGTCTAATAACAGATACCACATCGACCCAAAGAACTTGCCTGCCTGTGGTGCTTGAAGGCCGGGACAAGGCCATGACGTGAGCAAACCAGGAGTGCTGAGTGTGGGGAGAGGGGATGCGATTTTCCTTTGGCCTGTGGCAATCGGTGCAGCTGGCTTTGCCGAACAGGTCTTTGATTCCAACGCAAAAGAAACACTTGGGAACCAAAATATCTTTGCTAAAGATCCAACACCTCCCCCTGCCTCCCTCTTTGTTTCCCACTCACTTTCTTTCAAAGCCTGCCTTGCGCTCTCCAAAACCTCCCTACCTTTTAAAAAGCCAGCGTGCAACCACTTTGCCTTGCAGGGCTGGTTATGGTGGCTTTAACTCTTCCCTCCCCACTCCCTCTGCTTCCATTTACTGAGCCAGAGCGACCGCTGAGAAGCCACAGGTGTTTCCACCGCTGAAGTCACGTTCTCAAGCCCCGCTCGCCCGCTGGGCCCTGCTTTTAACTCCGTGCCCTCTCCTGCCCTGCTTTCAAGCATGGCAGCTTTCTCAGCATGAAGCTCTTTGTCCTGGCTCCCACTGTGCAGCTATTTGCTTGCCGGCCTTGACTGATTAGCTTGGCTGCTTGACAGCGGGAAGTAACAGCACAGATGCAAGAAGCTGCCACTCTGGTGCACGCCGGCTCGGACACAGAATTTTCCACGAGGGTCCACGCCGGTTGTGTCCGACAGCTCCAGATTATGTCTCATCTTTTTAGTAGTCAGAGGGGCCCCAAGAGCCTGTCTACACTGCACTTCAGCTGCATTTCTGGGTTGGACCCATGCCTGGGGGTGCAGCCAGATGGGGACACCACAGAGATGGCATTCGCCATCCTCCTCCTTTCACAGCCATTTACACCTGTGCAAAGTGGGCAGGAATGGCCACACAGGCCACCCTATTCAGGCATCATGAAGTCAGTTCAGTGAAACCAGATCCAGGCTCCTTCCACTGCTCATGTCTGGGTGCATGCAGTAGCGGCCTCAGGGGAGGGCAACCCAGGTGACGGCCCAGGGCCCCACACTTTGGGGGGCCCCAAAGTTTTGCAACAAATTTTGGGCGGGTGACATTTTTGCAAGGAAGTGCATTTTAACCCTCGAATATTTATTTAGTTCCCTCAAAGAATATTTAAAAGACCCACGATACATAGGTCATCAAAATTAAGCCTCTACAGGGTCCCAAATGACTCTCTTGCCCTGGGCCCCAACAACCCTAAGGCCACCCACTGGTGCATGCAGTGGCACTAAGATCAGACTGGTTGTTAAACCAGTCTAGAAAATATCTTTGATGAAAAAGAGCTCTTGGGAATCAATCCAATCTCCCTCAAAGTGCCTTTAGAAACAATGACGCCAACTTAGAAACCACTGATGGGAAGCACAACATGGAGCGAGGGACTCATAGGAGACGTGTCCCTTTCCCCGCGGCTCTTCTTGGGGTGCTTGACCATCAGCCTGGCTCCTGGGGACGCAACCCAGAGCCCCCTGCTCACGGCTGTCCCCTTCCCTACGTGCAAGGAGCTCCTCGCTGGAGAAAACAAGCCTGCTCGAGCTCTCCCTTCTCACATCCTTCTCCACAGCAGCTAATCTCTCCCAGGCCCAGCGCCGGCTGCCTGGCGAGCTGCAGCCTCCCTGGAGCTAAAAGCCCTGCAGACGGTGATGTTATTAAGTGCAACCGAAGGTCCTTGCGGATGAGTCAGACACAGGTATAAACTGCTACCTCCTGCCCAGGCTCACACAGCTCCATCCAGGGATGGACGCCACAGGCTGACACTAATAGGCTTTGGAGAGGAAAATTCATCTTCTCTACAGATATTTATAGGGAGCATGTGCAATAGGATCCGGTACAGACCTCGGGCATTTCAAAGCCTTTGTTTCTATACAAACAGTTTCTCCAAGCAGGTTTTGTCAGCACTTAATGGTTTTCCCATCAACTCCCCCCCACTTTTTTAAATATATAAATTCAAACTCTTTGAAGTTTGCCTAGCTCTAGTTTAAAGAGAAACTGGAACTTTCCAAACAGAGGGGAAGTGCTTTAGAAATCCCGCTCCCCACCCCAGAGAGGTCCCAACTGTACCAGGTCTGGCCCCTCTGCACCACTGTGGGTGGACGTGTGTGAAATGACAAGCGCGTGCAAAGCCACCCACTGAGCGAGACTGCAGGGTTGGGGGTCCCATGGAAACGTAAATGGAAAATGGGGCGGGTGTCTTTCTGTAACACCAGCATCGACTCAGGAAGGCTTGTGTTTTCTTAAATTCTACGTGGATTTCTTTTTAGCAGCGATAGTGCAGATTTCCTTGGAGAGCCAAAGAAACGGGGGGGAGACTGCATCGCAGAGAGCAAAACTTGCAAGAGCTGGCAATGGAAAAGAAACCAAACCAAGCAAAATTAGGGAATGAGAAACGGACGGCCTTCCCTGAAATTAGGCACAGATTTCTACTTCGAATACACAAGCAAGATGAGAGCGTGAAGAAAGGGTACATTTCATATTCTTTCCCTCTCTGCCCTTTCTATTTGCTTAAAACCGAGCCTGATGCCTCACAAATATTAACAAACTTCCTCCCTTACCACTGCTATGATCCTGCTCTCGCAGATGGGGAAACTGAGGCGCAGATGCACAAGGCTACAGAGGAAGCCCGTGGCAGAGACAGACCTTCAACCCGCGTAATCCAAGACCCTCACCACCCGTCTGGAGTGCTGCCAAGCAAAATTAGAAGCCTCTACTAAAGACAATTAGCAGCACTTAACCTTCCCCCCGTCCCTTATAACTCAGACCCAGAGCAGCTGCGGGCCAGGCAGCGTTTCTAAAGAAACGTTCTGCTTGGAGTTTGCTTTCCCTAGGCTTTGCTGCCCCACTTTTTTTTTTCTTTTAAGCAATGAGCCAGTTCTTAAACAAGTGCAAATCAAGGCACCCCTTGGAAGTCGATGGGCTAGATCCTCAGCTGGCCTAAATCAGCATAATTGCATTGGAGCCGGTGTCACTTCGCTGACTGAAGTCAGAGGAGCTCAGCCAATAACCTGACCATGGGGAAATGAAACCTAGTGACGTTCCTCATCCTTTCCCCACCACCCAGTGAATAAATAGGCTTTAGCTCAGGCAGGATTTCATTGCACAAAGCCATGTTTCTGGCCCAGACCTTTGGCTGGTGGGTCCTGGGTCAGAAAGACAACTTCACACCAGCAAGCTGAAATTCTTATTTCCATTCATAGGCAAACATTCCCCATCCCTGGCCTTCCTGGGGGGAACAGGATCGACTGGCCATGGCCAACATAACACACCACTGTTCGTGGGGGCACGGTTCTAGTTGCACGCGCACACCCTGCAGCAGGCTGTCGCCTAATACTAACTGCTAAAGAAGAGGTTGTTTAAGGAGGAGCTGATCCCCCCCATCCCAAGCTTTTCATTCCTGCTTTGCCCAATTTAGACCTGAGACACAATCTCCCCCTACTCCTAAATCCTTGCTTTTTCTCCTATTATGAGGTTACCTAATCCTTTGCCCCCCCTCCCTTGGTCTGCATTACTTAGCTGTGAGTTGTGCAGCTGTCTGACATCCCTGCCTGGGTCTCGGTGTAAGATCTGGGGGTTTCTGACCCGGGTCCATCAAGATTTAAAGCCCTACCGTAATCCTTGGTGTTCAAGCACCGTGCCAACAGCCAACAATGATTTGCCCCATAATTGCTTGGAAAGCGGAGGAAGAACTCGCTCAGACCTGGAACGTGGCCAGGGCATGCGCTCTTCGGTTCTTCCTGAGTTTGTTGTGATGATCGAGAGTGTTTCATCACAAAAGGAGCTGACTACAGCGACAGGTGAGGCATGCCTGGCTCCCGCTGTCATGTCTAAGTCAAGGTGATAGTGGTGTTCAGCCCTTACAGCGCACGGCAGCGTGGTGAGTGACAGCTGGCTGTCACAGTCTAGCCACGCACTACGGGACATTGGGTGTTGGAGACGTGGACAACCTGCCTTCCCTTCTGCGTGTTGTGCGCTTGATAACCTGGTTCTGGGTGGGATGGTGTCCCTAATGGGCTTCTCGGTCTTCAGTTTGAATTCAGGTCGACTCAGTCATGAGTGACAACTTGGTACTATCTGAGAGCTGTTTGTTGGCAGCCGTGGAGTGAGTTTTTCCCCCTCTGCTGATACCTACAGCCTGCACAACAGACAGCCTTGAGGACCCAGTCATTAAATAGGGAGCTAGTCCCTGAGTTGTCCTCGCACACCAAGGGTAGGAGCAGAAGGAGCTGGCATCACCTTGGGCCGGGGGAATTTCCTGGTCCGACAGGCCTGGTGATCGTCCTCACTGTACTTCTCCCCATCCCGGTTCCTTTAGCCTAGCAAAACCCAAGACCTCCTTATTGGCGTCCCTCTGGTCCTGGCTAAGATGCTTCCTCTGTAGTCCTGTGGCACTGGGGAGATGCATAAAACAAAGTCTTCATTGCTAATTACTACTAGCCCAAGGTGCTTCATCCAAGCCTGCGGGTTAAATCCTACTGGGGTCGCTCCCCATCAATCCTCTTGCTGCTTCAGCTGGACATAACCCCCTTCTCCATTTCCCTCCCTCCCGGCTGCATGATGGTAATAGGCTTTTGTGGACAATGCTGTGCTGGTCCCCAGTGGTGGCTGCATTTCATTGCTAAATTAAATGATTGCTACAAATCCCTTGCAAAACATCCTCTATAATGAATACAGCAGAGGGGCTGGCCAGGGCTGTGGGACCAGACTCCCCGGTCGATCCACTCTAACCACTGCAGCTCAGCTTGCTGCTGGCCTTTTCACGGCACGTAACCCCGCTGGGGAGTGAGAGAGAGAGAGATTCAGGGCCCAATTCTGATCGACCATAAGGTGGTGTCAGCCTTGTTGCTCCATGGACGTATACCGAGGCAAATAACAGGATTCATGGCCCTGTCACTCGCTTCTACCAGACGTCCCAACTGGCACCTAATGCCCCTGCTGGGGATAGGAGTGATGCCATCCGCCTGCGTGACTGTCCCCGGGCCTGGCAAGCTGTCATTTCACCGGGGTTAGGAGCAGGGTGCCTGGCTGGGAGCATACAGCAAGGCAGGAGTTGCCTTAGCAGGGTCTGCAGCCTCCCCTGGAGTGAGATGCCCGAGGGCTGGAGTTTGGGAGGTGAGAAGGGTCAGCCAAGTCCCACCGAGCCCAGCCCATGCCCCACCTCCGGGAGTGGCCAGCTCCGGGAGGAGATGCCGGGAGGCAACATCGCCTGCCCCTCAGGGAAGTTTCTTCCTGACCCATTAATGAGCAGCTGGAGCAAGGGGGCTCGTATCCACTGTGCCGGTCTCAATCCCCGGTGGCTGTACCTCCCTGCCCTCTTTGCCCAGCCCAGCCCAGCATCGGGCGAGCCGCTCCCAGGGGATAAGGCCACACGATACCTGCCTTCCCCTGACAGCCGGAGTCTCTGTAATCCTCCCTTTCCACCCTCCAGCCTTCCCCCTGCCCCATGGGGGCTGGCTAGAATCGCTCGGGGGGGGCAGCCCCGCATCTGGGGGGCAGATCACCAGCTGGGCACATTTACTGCCCACCTCATTAATGCCCAGACCCCTGCCCGCCCTCCCACGCTGCACGGTGCTCACCTTTGGACATGCAGGACCCCATCACGGGGGGCTTCTTCTCTTCTTCCTGGAGGGATGGGGTCTCATCTCTCCTCCCCGGGGCTCATCTGTTCCCACGCCAGCTCTGCTGCCTGCCTGAAGTGCCGAGGAAGGAATCCGACCTCCCCCCCACCCCAGCTCTCCCTCCTAATTTTTGTCCTCTGCCCGCATGCACGTCCCCCTCCTTCTCCCCACTACCCGCTTGCTCCCCGAAGTTTGCGGGCAACCGTGGTATTTCCCCCGGCGAGCAGCGCAGAGCGAGGAGGCAGATGGCACGGGGGGTACCGCGCGGAGAAGAGCCAGACGCGCACGGAGGGGAAGGGAAATTGTAATAAAGGCAGGTCTCTGCCAGTCAGGGCTCCTCGGGGATTCGCATGGCTGTAGCCACCTCCCCTCTCGCTCGCTGCTCTCTCGCACGGCTCAAGGGATGCACAAGAGGCCTTTTGTCTTCCCCGGCGCAGGGCTGGGAGGGGAGGCCACTTGTTGCGCGGGAAGAGAAAGCGGCAGGCCCAACCTGCCTCTTGCTGACGCTGGTCCCCGCAGGGGCTGCCGCCGTGTTGCCCTGGTTTTAAATGGGAGGAGGCCCACATGCTACCTCCCACCCAGAGCCAGCTGCCATCTCAGCCCCCGGGGCAAAGCAACACAAGACTGCACCCCTAACTCGCACCCTGTGCTAAGATGGAAGCAATGGGAATCGGGGCAAAAAAATTGCTTCTCTTTTGCATGGGCTGTTGTGAGCAGTATGGATGTGGAAGTTGGGGGTCCTCAGCTCGAGGCGGAGGGCCCTGATTCTGCAACTGGTTCCCTACCCCCGATCATCCCTGTGAGCTGGGGCTGGCCACGAGCAGGGCAAAGTGTAACACTCACAAGCTACTTGAGCGTTGCCCAGAGGCAGCATGTGGGACATGACGGGCATCACAAATATGAGGTCTGCCTGGGGGCAAAGGACAAAGTTGTTTGCCTGTCTTGGGGTCTCTTTAGTGACCGGCCAAATCCGTTCTGTCCAGAGGGACCAGGACATGGAGCTCAGGTGCCGTTTTAGGCATGGATCTGAGTGTCCGTGGCCACGGTGTGCCCTCCCTGAGGGTCCTGGGCCAATATACCTCAGGGCAGCCGTTGTGGGGGGACAGGCGACCCACCCCCAGCTGGGCAGGCTCTGTGGGACCCCGTATCCCTGAGCTGTCCTGCCTAATTCTTCTGGTCCAAGGGCATGGGAGACTCTCTTTTCAGCACTGCCAGCTCTAGCAGGTCTTGCGAGGCTGGGTGTGTTCATCAAAGCCCCAGCTCCTGGAGTCACGTGAATGCGCGATAACCCCAGCCTTCGTTCTGAGGAACCAGTAAGTCTCTAGTCCTTAGGTTTGCAGAGGCAAACGTGACCTCATGAACCCTCTCCATCTAATGCTGCTGTATTCGCTGAAGACCGGGAAGGGGCAGTGCCCTGCACTGATATCCATGGTACAACCCTTAAGCAGAAGGCAGATTAAGGAGGATGGTGCTGATGCAGTCATGCCTCAGTCGGTCTTCCTTTTTTTGATCCAACCCCAAAGGTCTCAGGCTGTCATCTCTTGATCGCCGGCGGTCGCAGAGCTCTTACGGATGGTCCATGGACAATGGGCTGGGCACAGGGAGAGGCCTGCGTCCTCCGTTTCCAGCTGTCGATTTGCATTGAAAAGCTAAAACTACAGGCTGCATTTCTTTTTCCTCTGAGCAGTCTCTATAGGGGCCCGAGGGATGGAGAGCGATGGTAAACAGGAGGTAGGGGCCCCTGAGATGTGCTGCCTGCTATGGAAAAGACAGCGATCCCCTGAGCCGGTCTGTCATGCTGGATCGAATCTAACCTGGTTTATGGAGGGGCTGTGAGCTGGTGGGGACACCGAGAGGTGGTTGGGGTGAGGTGGGGCTAGTCTTGCCACTAGCTGGAGGCAAATCATCTTCTCAGTTGGTGTCTCTGTCCCTTCTCGGGTTATATGGTTTGCAAGCTCGTTGGCGCACAAGTTGCATCTGCACCGCACCCAGCACCGCTGGCACCAGAGCAGGGATGGTCAATTAGCTTGTTAGGTTGCAAGCTCCTCATTTGCACTGAACTTCAGGGAGGCGAGGCCAGTTGCTTTCTGTAATCTCTCTCCTCGGCTTGTAAAATAATAGGGGTTGCTCTGCCTTTTCTGCTGCATTGGACTTAAAATAGCAAGAAGTGACTCAGTGGTGTCTGCTGCTGGGCCTTGCTCGGGCTGCTCCGTCTAGAGGCCGTGGGGCCTGGGTCCTTGCTCTGTGACCCTCATCTCCGACAAGGCGCTGGAAGAAATATGCTTGGGTAGTTAAACCGGCCCCACGGGAGACATGCTGGGCCTGATGCTTCTCCCCTTCACCAGCAGTATTTTATGCAGCTCCCCGGCAGCATCACCGGTGCAGGTAGCTTGCAGGAGACAAATCTCCCAAAACAATGAGACCGCCCTCATTTGGGGTTGAGTGAGCATTTGGGTAGTGGAGACACTTTCTGAGCACCCGCTTTTGCACACGCAGCTAGGGGCACAAACAGGACGATGCCACCCACTCCTCAGCCATTCAGAAGGGGAAGGGATGTCAAGACAAGTGCTTGAGGGCTGCAGGTTTATTCCCTGGAGAAAACTGCTCTTACCCGGGTGTGCTGAGGAATGAATAATTGCAGGTGAGTTGAACGCACTTATGCACCTGTGCGCACACCAACGTACACAGCTACGCACGCACGCACATGCCTTGGCTCCTCTTAGAGCTGTCCAAAAAACTCCATCAGCTGCATTTAGCACTCAGGGTTTCCCCATTAAGATCCAACAGCCCCAAATCGGCGAGAACAAATCCAAACGCTGAAAACGAGGGTGGGGAAAAGGCCGGGAGCGAGTTACACGACTCAGTGGCTCTAGCCTTAGCCGTTCACTTCCCCACCTCCTGTTTGTGGCTGCATCAGACACAGGCCCCGATCCTGGGGCCCAGGCCATTACCAGGAGTGGGGAGCGGGTCTGTGTTAGTTGGTTTTTTGGGCCTTCCATTACAATGCTTCTAGGGGCAAATGCACTGTCTGTGTCTGTAAAGCACCATGCTCGTTGAGAGGCAACAGCAACTCGGGAGCAAGGCAGGGCACAGAGAGCAGACCCCTCCACCAGGCATTTCCCTGGTGTGGGGCATCCCCGGAGGCCCGGGGGAAGCAGCTCTCGGGGACCGTCACCCCCTGCAGCAAACTAGAGCAGCCCCCAGGCTGCTGTGATGGGCTCAGGCAGGGGGTCAAGGACCTGTAGCCAGGTCCCTGATGGCTCAGGTGTGCCGCAGCTGTCAGCCTGTGCCGGCTGGTGTCGCTCCCTGCGCTCGCTTCTGCACCCGTGGCTAGTGTCTTTTCCTAACTCACGCCGGGGAAGTCACGTTCCCGAGACTCGAGGCCCAGCCAGGCTCAGTCCTGTCCTCATAGCTCTGAGCATGAGCTAAAAGCAGCCCTTGCCTGTCTGTCCCCAGTGAAATCCTGCCTTCACCTGGACCAGAGGCAGGTGCTGAGTGGCCATGTGGCCACGACCTGCTCGGGACACGACGGCGATGTCCAAGACTTAGCGGCAATTGTGTAAGTAACATTTCTGTGCTGACGGGGGCAAGGGGATCCCAACAGCTCTCCTCCAAGGATCTGAATGCATTTCTTGATACGTTAGGACCCCTCATCTCCACTGGGCCCTAGGCAAGTATCATGGTGCACGTGGGGAAACTGAGGCAGGGGTGCGATTTGCTTGCTGAGCTGGGCATAGAGCTGAGGCATCCTCTAGCTGCGAGGTGACGCTGCCTCTCTGGTCTCTGCCATCGGATGAGGAAAGAAAGACGCGTGGCTTTCCGGCCCTGTCACCTGCAGGCCTGTGCAGTCTTGTTCAGCTGATGCTCTGCCTGGGGGAGTATCCTCAGATGTCCAGCTGGTGCTCGGTTTCTCCGGCAGAGGGCCATCTCGCACCAGGGAAATGACCCTCATAAAAAATGATGCTGGAAAAGATCAATGACACTTTGCTGCTCCCGGCTCTGGCTTTCGGGCGGCCTCTGTTCCAGTGTCCCATCGCTGCCAGGTCACAGCTCAGGCTTGGGAGGGAAGCAACATGTGCGTGGCAGGGTTCGAAGCCCAAAGCAACCCCACGTCAAGAGCACCGGGCAGAGTTGTCCCAGCCTTCCTCCCAGCCAAGCCGTGCTCTGCCGCCGTCTTCGCAGAACATCCTGGCTGTCAATGGGCTCCCTCCACTCTCCCCGCGACCTCCAGCGTCTCTCCCTCCCTTTGAAAGTGCTGCTCATTTCGGGGCTCTGTGCTTGGGAAGATTTGGCAAAGCTAAGAGAGGAAGCAAAGTGAGGGACTTGGGGACAGGGCTCTGCAAATAAATAACATCTTGGTTCTCTGGCCAAACCGAACAGTTAATAAATAAAACCCATACTTTTAGGCCAGGCCCCAATCAAAAGGTTTCAGTTTTCTCACAAAACACTGGGGGGGGCGGGGGAAGAGAAATCATTTTGTGTCAAACTGGACCAAAACCAAAATATTTCAGTGTCTTCCTGCTTTATACCCGTTCCACTCAATCTGTGTGTCATCTGCAAATGTATCAGCAGTGATTTCCACCCCCCCTTTTTTACTTCTAGCTCATGAGAACAGCATGGGATAGTGTCCAGTTGAAATCTGATTTTGCCGTGCAGTGTTTCTCTCCCAGCTGGTATCTGCCAGTGAGCCAGGTCTCCATCCACGTGACGGGTCTGGCACCCTGCTCATTTCTAAGTAGCCTGTCACCTAGGTCAAGGCAAATGTTTTGCAAAAGTCTGTGCCAGCCAGTCTCATCCAAAAATGAAGCCAGGGACAAGCCACACATCCCATAAAGAGACATATGCATTGGCAAGTTACAGCAACAGGTCATTAAGAAATAATCATGACCATCATTAGTATGGCCCCGTGCTTTATTTCTTCATCAGCCATATCCCCTGTCAGCTTTCCTGTTACTTTGCCTGAGGCTGATATTTGACAAACCAGCCCGGGCACAAGCCCTGTGGCTTGAAGCCTCTGAGACAGGCAGTCAGGAGGACCAGTGCATCTTCTCCGAATAATACAAGTATTTTGGTCCAGGCCTCCTCTGAGAGTAAGATAAGATGTCATTAGCTGCATTAACCTGATGGGCCCAACCCGGGCAGCTGTATTATTGGGATGTCTCCCATTGCCTGGGCCGTGGTCTACCCCAAGGAAGGTGAATGGCGCTGTCTGTGTGTGATCAAAGTGCAGCTGAGGATGCCGGGACTCTTGGGTCCTCCTCCTGGCCCTGCCACTGCCGCGCTGTCTGATGCTGAGGAAGTCACTTGGCCACTCTCCTGTGGATTTGCACTGGGTTAGTTAAAAATGGGATTTCATAACCAGAGCAGCTGTGGCCTCTTCTATGAAAGCCATGAAAAGGGCGGTCTCGTTAAAGCCACCTGGGGTTCTCACCAGCTGGCATTTCCACAGCACCCATCAGCTCCTGATACTTTGCTGGAAGGGGCTGGAAATTGCACTTAACCAGTGCAACGGGCTCGGGGACATTTAACGCTTATGCCCTGGCTACTTGATTCAAGACGGAGTTACATAAAGAAACGTATGCATTGGCAAATTACAGCAACGGATCATTAATAAATAATCATGACCATCATTAGCGTGGCTCTGTGCTTTAACTCTTCATCAGCCATATCCCAGGTCAGCTTTCCTGGTACTTTGCCTGCATTACCTCCACCCTGGTGCTGGCCGGGATGCTGCACTGCCTCTTGAGGGCTGTTGGTTCTTTTGGGATAAGCTTGAAGTGTCCCCAGCATTGCCTTTTCAACGTGACCCAAACCTTCAGCCCACCTTGACTGACGGTCACAGAGTTTTTGTCTTGGTCACAGCCTGGTCGTTCCATCCCAAAAACCAGAGCTGGGCCCAAAACCAAAACCTTCAGACAGCAAAACTTGGCAGCTGGGGCCTAGCCCTGCCTATGAGCAGGAGCATGGGGTGTGACTTTCTGGGGGAGCTGTGCACCCCCGTGACCCTGAACACCCATAGGAGTTAAGAGTCATAGAAAATGAAGGTGGGAAGGGAGCTCGGGAGGTCACATCTAGTCCACTCCGCTGCTGCTGCAAGCAGGACCAGCCCCAACATGTGGATATAGTCTTTCTGGACTTCCGGAAGGCTTTCGACACTGTCTCTCACCCTGTCCTCATCAAAAAGCTGGGAGACTGTGGTGTCGATGCCCA
>NW_017728926.1:10465837-10470292 GCF_001723895.1 Crocodylus porosus
AAGTTAGATGAGCACCTTGCCGGGGTCATCTGACCCCGGTGCTCTTTCCTGCCATGGCAGGGGGTCGGACTAGATGATCTTCCTAGGTCCCTTCCGACTCTAGCTACTATGAAACTATGAAACTATGTTGTCCCAGCCAAAGAGTTGGGCACTTGAGTCCCATCTCACCCACTGCCTGGGCTGAGGACCCAGGGCAGGGATGTGATCCACCTCCGCTCCGCACATCCTCCTATTGACACCAGAAAGGCTGTTGGCGAAGCAGCATCACAGCCGGGGGCTTTGCCCTTCTCCACGTTGACGCACTGCTGGTTGGAGTTTCCTAGGTAAAAACAGTGGTGGCCATGGACCACCCCCTTGGGTCAGCAGCCGCATGTCCTGCTGGCGGTCACCACCTCAGACCTCAACCACTGCAGCTAAAGGAGCAACTCCGTTCGCTCAGGGCTATTATCCTCTAGTGGACCAACCCCTCCGAGGGGCGCGCTGCACTGAAAGAGGTGCGACAGACAAAGAGCTCATTAGTCCTTGAGCCATGAGCCACGTGGTGAGGAGGGAAGACAGTAATGAGCTGCAGGTTGTGTCCTTCAGCATGAGCCTGCTAGTGGCTGCACCCAGGAGGAACAGGGGAGGCCAGGTGGGTTTCACCACCATGGCAGAAGGGCCCAAGCATCCGAAGTGCCTGGGTGGTGTTAGAAAAACAAGATGACCCATGAGAAGCAGATGACCCTTAAGAAGCATATGACCTTTCCCTAAGCTTAAAGATAGCCTTTTGCTGACAGTAAGCAAACTTGTTCTGTGTATTTTGTAACTTTGTAACAGCAAGTGAGAAACACCCCCCCCAAAGCTAGTGGAAATTCCCCAAAGATGCACACGCATATATGCCTTATGCCTATGTATACCTATATTTGCATATGTATGACCGGTTAGCGTAAAAGGTGCTACTGAACTCAGATTGGGGGAGCTCTTTGTCTACTGGGCACTGAGTAACCCCTCTGCAGAGAAATAAATCATCTTGCCGACACTCCCTCGTTCTCTGCCTAATTGATCGCGGCTAGGAACGAGCCCAGCAGAAAGGACGAGACCAGTGCTCCTCGGTGTACGGGCACACCCTTCGGTGTATGGGTGCTACACAGTAGTTGATCAGATTTCCCCAACAGTGGGCTTCCAGCCACATCTGAGGCCTCGTGAAGCCAGGAAGCTCCAGCTCAGCCCCCCTGTCTCTGGGTACCTATTAGGGTCCAGCTGCCTCTGCCCCTCCAGCCTGCCTACCACCCCAGAGATGGCCCGTCACAGTGCTGCTCTGTGCAGGGGCTCAGGGCAAAGCAGCCCCCGGGGTCACCAACTCTGGTTGCAGCGAGTGCGTTGGCAGTGTCCCCCTGCCCCAGGGAGCTTCCTGAGCGGCGCGGCTCTGCACCTCTGCAGGACTTGATGCCTCTGCAGCCGAATGACCTCCAGCCGAAGCCCGCACCCTGTGCGTCTCTCTTTCCCACATCAGAGCCTGCAGCCCCTCCAAACAAGGGCCTGTCTTTGCAGAGGTCCAGGGCGGCTGGCTGTCTGCACCACACCCTGTCCTGATAAGATGATCCGAGCCCCTGGCAATTCATTGCACAAATTCTTCTTAGGGACTGCGGATCTGTCCCTTTGGCTTAGTCTCCAGTGGGGAATGTTGATGCCTAGACTGAAGGACCCTTGTCCTTCCCAGGGGGGCAACCCCCAGGGCCCTGCCCATGTTCCAGCCCCGCCGAAGCCCTGTAACCCACGAGCTCCCAGGCTGAGGATTCCTTGCATGCTTAGCAATTAACTTGTCACCGTGCCTCAGCGAGTCGTGAATCACCGAAACGAGCTGGCTGGAAAAGAGGAACCGGCACGGCGAGGAAAGTGGTTGGGGTGTGCATCAAGGAGCCCCGGACAGCGAGGGAAGTGGTTGGGGGGTGCATCAAGGAGCCCCGGACAGCGAGGGAAGTGGTTGGGGTGTGCATCAAGGAGCTGGGTTTGCAGTTCCCCGGGGGTCAATGGCAGTGTCCCTTCCAGCCATCATAGCTCATCTGACCTTTTGAGAAGGTACCTCAGGCCACGATGGTCACAGGCACCTCAATCCAGGCATCCTGACCCATTTGGCCAGATTCCTTGTTTCTAAGGTACCTCCTGGGTGTGTGCATGTGTTTGTTTCTGGTCCACCTCTATTTGAGGAAGGGATTAAAAATTGCTATTGTTCCCACCGGTTAGGGCAGAGGACACACACACTCAACCGGCATGAGGAAGGAGATGGCATGCTCAGAGGTTTTGTTTCAATTGTTTGATTGCAACCTGGTATTTGAGGGCTGAGTTTCATGTACCCGGCGTGGATGGATCAGTCGGTTTTATCATGGATTTATCCTGCCCCCTTTTTAGCAACTCAGCCTGAGCTTGCACGCAGGCGATAGATCGGCACAAAAGCGGCCGAAGCTGCTTTAGCTAAAGCGACAGCTTTCACTGCATCGACTTTAGGCCCCTCGGGCTGAGAAATCGGGGTTTCTGTACACCCAGGCCCTGACATCAAGTGTCGCTTGCAGTTTGAGTGATGTGTGTGGGCAGAAGGTTGTTGCAGATCAGCCCCCGGGGCGGCAAGGGCAGCCGGGCGTTGCATCCGTGAGCTGGGGTCTTTGGATCTGAGCTGGGTGACGCTTCCGGAGTTTGGGATGAGACCGTTGACGGACGTTTGGGGTTTTTGAGGCCAAACATCCGTAGCTTTCAACCCGAGCGGCCCCGAGTTTCGGCGTTGGGATGATGACATTCGGCAGTGTCAACACTCCCAGAAATTTCGCCTCGGCAGGGGTGCGGACAGAAAGAAAGGGCTCTGTCTCCTTGCTGCCTCTCCAGCAGCGCTAAGCAAACATGCAGCCCCCGGAGCCGAGCCGAGCCCAGCCACTGCAAACAGTTTAGGAATAAGTGTGGGCCATTGACCTTTTCTGAGTGATTTTACATCTGGAGGAAAGGGTGGGCTGGAGTCACAGCCCTGCATGGCCCTGGGGACCAGGCTGGCCTGTCCAGGCAATGACAGGAGAAGCTTGTCGCATATGGACCTCAGGGCTGCCCTGTTGGAAACACTGCAAGGAGTCGGAGGGGATTTCAGTGTTTAGGGCCCGGGCGGTTCTCGGCCTCCCTGAGACTGACCCTGCTATCCACGGAGACCGGCGGTGGTGGGAACAAGGGGCTGTGATGTGGCCACCATGTCCGGTGAGAGCTAGACTGAGATCCATCAAAGCTGTATCACCTAGAAAGCGCTGAAGGTCCTGTTGGAAAGCAACCTGCCTGGCTACCAAATCTTGCCCCAAACATTTCAGGGTCGTTCCAGCTCCACTTTGAAAGCAAAACAGCCTTCTGGCCAGGATCAAAAGCAGCAGGGGAAGCAACGCGACGTCCTGGGGATCCCAGACCCCACGCTGGCAATGCGGCGCATCAAAGTCCCTCGGATGATAACCGTGCCTCAGTTTCCCCAGCTGCAGGATAGGGGGGTGTGGGCAATGTTGGGGCCTTACACTGCCTGGAGCTCCCCTGAACTGGAGAGGGGACCAGACCAGCAGCAAGGGGCTAACAGCCTTGGCCCGGGTCCTCCAATGTGCATAGCAGCCTACTGGACCCTGCAGCCTGCTTCTCCTTGGTGCGGGGGGAAAGACACGGTCCTTTTCCCCTGCTTCCCAGCCCATTGCTATAGAAGCGACTGTCACCACCAACCATGCTACAAGCAGAGCAGCAAGGAAGCAGCTGCGCTGCCCCGGGGCTGGCGAGCGAGGCCTTGATTCAGGGGAGTCACCGGCAGGTGCTGGGGTGCACATGGCATGGCCATCTTGGCCAGGGAGCCCCTCTCTTCTATGACGAGAGGGCCAGCCTGGACCCAGACCTCAGCCCCCGGTGCTGGGTGTGGGCTCAGGGCCAGTTCTCAAGGGCAGACCCTGGAGCAGCCCCTCGTGCCGCAAAGGAAGTAGTGTCTCCCAGGTGGGCCTGGCTCACGGGGCTCCTGGAAAAGTGGAGAGCCCTGGCAGCACCGATGGGTCCCATGGCAGGTGTCCCGAGGCCCGCGAGTCACCTGGTGCTGTGGGATGCTTGGAGTAGCCCAGGGACCCCTTCGCCGAATCACAGAATCACAGCAGTCGGGTCGGAGGGACCGTGTAGATCTTCAAGCCCGACCCCTGCCTGGGCGGGAGACAAACTGGGCTCAAACGACTCCGGCCAGGTAGGCATCAAGCCTCTTCTTAAAGCCCCCCAGGGCAGGAGCCAGCACCACTTCCCTTGGAAGTTGGTTCCAGCTCCTAGCCGCCCTGACCGTGAAGTCGCTCTTGTGGATGTCTAATCCAGACCTACTCTCCAAAAATTTGTGTCCATGATTCCTTGTTATGCCAGGGCATGCTCGGGGAAACAGTGTCTCCCCCAAACCCTTCTGGTCCCCCCTAGTGAGTTTATAGACAGTCACCAGGTCCC
>NW_017728926.1:10470791-10489715 GCF_001723895.1 Crocodylus porosus
CAGCCAATCTGCAGTCCATCTGACTGTGTAGGCATCAATGCCACAGTCGCCTAGTTTTTTAATGAGGATGGGGTGGGAGACGGTGTCAAAGGCCTTGCTGAAGTCTAGAAAGACTATGTCTCATGCTCCGGGAAGGTCTCAGCTCCGGGCAGAGGCTTGCTGCCTTTCTGCTGCTCCACATCCGTGGCCTGCGTGGCGTCTCTGCCTGCCAGCGGGCAGGAGGTCAGGAACCGCCCTTGGAGCTCGTGTCCCCTGCAGCCTTCACCTGGTGGGAGCGGGAGCCAGGGCTAGCAGAAGGAATTTGCTAAAATGCCATCCGCAGCCTGCCTGCCCCAGCCTTCCCGGTTCGTTAGCGGAGAGCTGCAAGTTTCTCATGCTGGTTCATTAACGCACTGACTGTGATCGGGAGCTTGCACGCCTGCTGGGGCAGCATCAGAGATCAGGCCCAGCTCCACTTGGAGCTGCATGGAGACACCAGCTGGGCTTTGTCAGGAGTCTCCTGTCAGCCAGCCACCGGGAAGCCACCGCAGCATCTCTCCCCATCTTGCCCACGCCTTCGTGGGCTCCATCAGAGCAGGGCACAGAGGGTGGCACCGGCTGCTCCCGCGGTGCGTGTGCTCAGCTATTCCGAGCAAGCCGACTGCGGCCCAGCGTGGGAGGGAGGGTGACCAGAGCCTGGCTGTTTGCAGGGACCCTGCAGGCATCTCCTCTGCCTGACGGGATTTGGCTGTCGGAGTGGCAACCCCCGGGAAAGCTGTGGGTGACTCAGTGGCGGGGTGGTCCCAGAAGGCAGGGCATCGCGGGGCTAATTGCACGTTGCTCAGGGAGGCTTTGGCCAGCACGAACCATTGGCCCCTTTTGATCTGGTTGCTGCGGGGGTGGCCTCTCTTCCCACAAGAACGGGGGGGACACGTGGACCCCTCTGTTCCCTGGGGCCCCGTCACGCCCAGGGATTGAACTGGTGACCTCGTGGAGCAGCATTGCCGTGTCTGCCCTGGGCCGGCCGCGAGGCAAATAGCGTCGTGGTTTGCAGCCGACCCGGCTGGCGCATAGCTTACGTGGAGATCTGTGCCCAGCAGCCTCCAGCAAGAGGCCATTGCAAACCAGCCGTGTCGGTGCGGGCCGCGATCCCAGATATTCCCCTCGCCCCCGCCAGCTGACTGCGGCCTGCCCTTACGGCTGACCTGAGCCTTCCCGACTCCACGTGACAGGCAGAAATAATTCCCCGTGACCAGCTCCGGTTACCAGCTGGGCCGAGATTCAGCAGAGCACCGGGAGCACCTGTTTGTTGCGCTGGATTTTCCTTCTCTTAATTGGCATTTGCAGGGCCTGATTTTTCACCATTTTGCGGGTGGGGGCTGTGGAAAGGAAGGAAAAAAAACACATTACTTCCAGCTGTGCTCAAGAATTAACCCTTTCTCCTTCCTGCATGGTGCAAATGGGTGTGAACAACCCTGGACCCTGTAAACAGGCGCGAACCAGGCGTCGTAGCGGTGGGACTGACTGCCAGCTCCCACTTGGGGAAACTGAGGCACGGGGATGGGAAGCAAATGGCCCAAAGTATCTTGCAGATTTATTAGGCGGCGATCTAATGAGTCGCGATGCCCAGCCCTTTGCTGTAACCATTACCTGATGCTCAACTGTGTGTCATAGCTTCTGTACTGTGCATAGCGAATGAGGGTTGTCCCGGTGGTCGTCTCTGGGGAGGCCGGTGTTTGGGGCAGAGGAGGGCCCGGATAGCTCTTTACTGGGACTGGGAAACTCCATATGGCCAGGGCAGGCGGCATGGGATGAACAAATCTGCAAAGGGGAGAGGAACAGCAGAAGAAAACCCTGGTCAGACCTGGGTCGGTCTCCCTGTCAGCATCAGCATGGGCACCGTGGGGATGGGGTGGGACCCGGGGGGCCTGGGCACGAGTTGCCAGCGCAGCACGTACCAATGGGACAAGGTAGCCACGGCCCGCGTGGAAAAGCCATTATTCTCTCTGGAGGACCTCGCCTCGTCCCCCCAGCTTCGTCCCAGATGTTCCTCTTGCCTTTCACGAGGCTCTGCTGGCTGAGGAAAGGCCTCTGTGGAGCGGGGAGGGGGCGCGTGCTCTGCCATCGTGCCCAGCAGCTGTCAGGGCTGGGGATTTACAGCTCGGGAAACCTCTCCCAGCAGCCACCCCCCGCGCCAGGCTGCCTCGCGCAGGCCTTCTTGCGGGAGAGAAGCCGGGTTTAATCACCGTCTGGCCCGGGTCCCTCTTGGGTGGGTCTCCTTCGTGGCCCCCCTGGCTCCATTCCCTGCCGGGAAAGCTGCCTGGCGGATTCCTCCGCCCCGGGGAGCCGCAGAACGGCCTCTCAGCTCTGCGGGGCTCCTGTTTGCAGAGGCAAAGATGAGGCTTAAATCTTCTCCCCTTCTCTCCCATCCCTGTGCTGAGCCCACCGCGAGGGCAGGAAAATCCAAATTGCAATGGAAACAAGAGGGAGCAGAAGGCAGCCGCTCCCCATGCACGTGCAGCCGGAGCGGAGCAGCCCCAGCCCTGCTTTATCTGAAGGCAGAGTCTGAACCTGCTTGTTTGGCCATGCCCCATTGAGCTGCTGGATCCGTACCTCGCTGCCACCCAGATGACCCTGCCGAGACCAGGGCTCCTTTGTGTTTGGTGCTGCACGGAGATAGCCCCTTCCCAGAGATCACACAGCCAAAGTGGGGGAAGGAAGGCAGGGAGGAGGTTTCCGGGAAGATTGGTGGCTGAACCAGGAGCAGAACCATGTTCTCCTCGCTCCTGGGCAGCTTCTTATTCACTAAACCAGGCTACCTTTGCTTCCCCCAACAATGCAAAATGCTCCAGCTGACGGCGGTCTTGCTAGACGCCAAAGGGAAGACAGTACAATACAGCTAGTTCTTGTACGCAGGCGTGATAGCACCCAGGGGGTCCACATGGATGCCAAATTCCTTCCACATCCTAGGATGCTCTTGGTGCTTCTAGTCTTGCTCCCTGCATTAGTGTATGAGGGGCTGAAGTGGATTCAGGGGCCTGGGCTGGCTGCCCCTCCATCCTGAGCTATTCATGTTATGCCCCCCTGACACAGCATGTGCTGCCACTCTTATTTGACGACTGGGGAATGGAAGCCAGAAAGGCTCGGCGACCGGCCCAGGGAACTGAACCTATATCTTATTCCCAGGCAAGCGCGCTGACTGTGCACGGTCTGTCCTCTTGATGGGAAGAGAGGTGCAAAGTGCAGATCCAGCCCCCTTTAGACAGAGCGTAGGAGGCTGGAGGCCGCCGTGCTGGCCGAGGAAGACCCAGGTTGGAAGCTGCCATGTAGGAGGCTGGAGGCCGCCGCAGCTCCAAGGAAGACCCAGGTGCCCTGACTCCTCCGTGCAGCCAGCCTCGGCCAATAAAAACTCACGAGTTGCACGTGAATCACGAGTTTGGCTTAATCGCGAACTTTTAAAACAATAGCCAGGTGGCTTCTTTTTCTCCTGGCTTTGGCGCCTTTGCCATGCACCCGGGCCATGCTTTCATGGGCTTCTGCTTACTCGCATCAGTCCCTCCAGTTTTGCTTTAGAGGCAATAACAGGACTCCAGGAGCTGAGATGTTATGAAGACACCCACTGCAATTCACTGGCCGTCCCAGGGATCCCATGCAACGGGCTTCGGTAAGGCCTGCAGGACTTGAGGGATTTGCTTGAGGCTTCAGGCCACTGACCGACCCTGCCGTCACTCCTGGCTGACTCTGCTCCTAAGTCCCCTCCTGTGGAGTCTCCCTAAAGCCTGGCCTGGAGACACCTGCTCTCAGCCTCACACATCTGTTAGCAGCTGACAGATGAGGATTTGGAGGTAGTGGGGTCTCGCCTGACTGTGCGATGTGACCCCCCCACTAAAAATATTTCTTTATGCCTCAGTTTCCCCACCTGTAGAGTAATGTGTGTGTGTGTGTGGGGAGGGGGGGCGTTATATTGTTGGCATAACAAGCTAGCTCTGTCTTCGGAGCATCTTGACCTCCGTGGCAGAGGGGCGCGGGGGCTTAACGAATTCCCACTCCTACTGTTCCTCGAGAGGCCTGGATTTATGGCACGGCACAATGTCAAAATGGCTCAGCGGCACTATTTATGACCCCACCAGGAAACACAACCCTTTCTTCGTTCCTTACTGGCCTTCCCCACGCTACAGGTCCTGCAAAATCCGTGGCTCGTTGCGCGCCAAGTCTATCGGACTGTAAATAAGATGGAGTCAGAAGTATACGGCGCTCCTGGGTTTTATGCCCCTTAGGGCCAGGGGAGCGACGCGGTTGTGCAAGCTCCTTCGGTGGCTGGGCCGGTTGGGGAGCCAAGGAAGGGCTCGGCCTCCCTTCTAGTCAGCAGGTGCTCGTCGACGGAGCCCAGTTGCCCGAGCAGGGTTAAGCTGTGATCATTCGAAGGCGGGGGGCTACACGGAGCCTTGTCTACACTAGAGCCACCTTTGGGGCATCCTCCTTCCCACCGTGGGGCGGGCTTAGGCTGCAGCACGGCAGGCCTGGGGGGTCTCTCTGCCCTGGCGCCGACTGCTGCTGCCCTCGCACACCCTCCCTGGAGGCTCCCGCAGGAGGGGCGCTGGCAGGGACCTGCTGGTGCCGTGCCAGGACCCAGCCCTGCTGCGGCAACGCGGAGCCTCGGCAGCCCCAGGGCACGTGGAGCCCACCCCGTGGCAGCCGCCGCTCTGGAGCGTGTCCCCAGCTCACCGCAGGGGGGTGGAGACGTCCCAGCTGGAGCGGAGCCGCGTACCTCGCAGGATTGGGGCCGCTGTAGGAGCAGCGCCGGCGTCGCTGAGGGTCTCTCGCCCTGTTCAGAGGCATCCCCAGGGACCCGTGGAAACAGGCCTCGGGGAAGCAGCCCAGGGGCTTTGCCTGGAGACAAACCCATCCCTCAGCTGCTCCCAGCCCTTCCACTATCTCTCCTGCTGGACCCCTTTCTCTGTATATCTGCCCATCCATTCACCCCTTCACTCCTCTCTATCGCTGGGTTGTTTTATCTCTCCATTTACCCCCCTCTCCATAAACAAGCCCTTATCCCTCCGTGCCCCTCGGCCCAGTGTTTATCTCCCTGTCCACCAACACCTTCATCCTTTCACTCCTCTTATAATCCCATCCCCTCCCCAGACCCCTTCACACCTCCAGCAGAAGGGCCACCCACGGGGGAGCAGAGCCGCGGGGGAGGTGGTGGAGACAGCAGGTGGGCAGAAGCCCCCGGGGCTGGCTGGCAACGTGGGAAAGTGGGCGAAGCGGAGGCAGAGAGCAAAGCTCCTTCCCCCACGGCACTGTGGACGATAGCCAGGCCAGGTAGCCCCTCTGGAGTCGCATGGCAGAGAGCAGGTCAGTACCCAACTGGCAAGACCAAAGGCCCAGCAGGTGCTAAAGGCAGCCAGGGGCTCCCAGAAGCCAAATTTGCACAAGTTCTGGCCCTTCCTATGACCCTGAGTACGCGCATCCCTGCTCCGTGCCTCGGTTTCCTCATCCGCTTGGAACGACACGTCTGCGGGGCCCGTGCAGTTGGCGTCTGCCCCGGGCTCTGCGTGTCGCGCCGTGCCGCCCCCGAGCCACGCACGGGGACCCGGCGTTGGGCTGTCCCCGTTCCACGCCCTCCCGCCTGCTGCGGGTCCTCGGCCCGGTCCCCGTGGCCAGGCGGTCCCTCCTGCCATTGTGCTGATCGTGCAAAGCCTCCCCTGCAGGAAACCGCGGCGCTCAGCACTTTGGCCTGGAACAATGCGAACCGGGAGGAAAAACAAGTTTGGGCTGTGTGAGCTGAGAGGCCACGTGACCCGGGCCAGCTTCTCGCTGCTTCCAGCCTCCCTGCGCCGTGCTGGGTGATCGCCTTCATCCCCTCTCCCAGAGCCCGGGGGTCCGCACGCTGCATCAGGGCAGAGCATCCACCCCGGGAGCTCAGAGGGCACCGATCCCTGAGCCGGGGGCTCCACCACCGCCTGCTCTGGGGTCGTGCCTTCCCATTCAGACTACCGGGCTGACCAGACAGCGGGCTGGCACCAGCTGCATGCGTTTAGAGTAACCCCATTGACCTCGGGAGGAAAGTCGGCCTCCCAGGCAGCGCCCAGCAAAGGAAGGGAGGAAATGCCCTGCACTGCACCGCGCCGAGATATCCCGGCCCCTTGCTCTTGGGCTGTGGGATCCATTCACTCTTCCCTACATCTTCATCCCTCCCTTTCTCCCCCTCTCGAAGACTGAGCCCCCACGTGGCCTGCAGCCAGCCTGGGTGGGACTAGTACCTTCCCCAGGTGTTACCACGCCTATGCCAAAGGCCCCATCCATGAGCCCATCCCCACAGAGCTAAGCATTGCACAGGTGTGTAGCGGGAGGCTGTCCCTGCCCCAAGGAGCTTCCACTGGGAAGGGAAACTGAGGCACAGAGGCACAAGTAGCCAGCCCACAAGAAAGCAGAGGCACCATCGCAGCTAGAACCGAGGTCTCCTGAGTCCTGGGCCAGCGCCAGCTGCTCGAGACCACCCTGCCTTGGCACGGGTAACCCTCGCACCACTCAGCACAACCTGATTAGCAGCAGCATTTAAATATCACGCCCTGACATTTCCATCGTCTCTTCCACCCAAATACCCCCAAACCCGGGCAGCCTCTCCTACAATTACCTAAATACAGTGTTTTTATTTCAGTCATTATCCAGTGCCCCAATTACTGCAATTAAAGCTGTAAAAATGTTTTGCAACAAGCTGCTTGACAGACGCTATCACTCACTCACCCCAGCCTCGCACTGGAGTCAGTCCAGCCACTTCCCCCACCTCGCTCCTGATTGACCCTGGCCAGGTGAGATCAGGCCCGAGAGCAACCGGTGTTAGTTATAACAAGGTGTCACTCCTTTGCCCTGCCACGGGAAGGCGGCTGCATCTGGGGTGGAGGGCAGCAGCCTTCAAAGCAGCACCCAGCGCTGCTAGACAAGAGATGGGGATGGGAAAGGGAGAGGATCCAGTTCCAACCCCGCGGCATTTCAGGTGGGTGGAATATAGTGGAATCCAGCCAGCAGATTGCATCTTGCTACGGAGCGGTTTTGGCAGAGGGATCGTGTGGGATCTGAGTGGCAGGAGGGCTTGCAGGCTCCTTCGAACACTGGGCCACGGCCCAGCTTTTCCCACCTCGAAGGATCCAGCCCCGTCTGCACCTCGCCCCGCTGGGTCGAGATGGCAATCCCACAGCCTTCCCGCTGGGAGGCCCAGAAGCGCCCATCATAAATCCTGAGCGTGCCCCGAGGACGCCTCCCGCTGCCGGTGTAAATCAGGGGGCACAACATCTGCCACGTTCATAAAACAAAACGCAGGGACATCTGGCTGGCTTTGCACGCCTTTTTATATGCACGGGGGCCAAGCTGAACACCCAGAGCCACGGCAGTGCCGGACCGGAGGCTGGCATGGGGGAGCTGTGGGTCTGGGGTATGGCGAGGGGCCCGTGCCCGGCTCCGCGGCAGTTCTGCTGCAGGACGCCTCGTTGCACCCATCAAAGCTGTGCCGTGGACACGAGTCGGTCTCTCGCTGCTATAGGATTGCACGCAGATGCGACGCAAGCTGGCAAAACCGGGCTTCAGTCGCCGGTGCCCTTCCCAGGGCAAGCCGGGCCCTCAGCTGATGCGCAGCCTCCTGGCCGAGGGCCGGCGCGGACACGTTCCAGTGAACCGGGGCTGCTGGCAGCTGCTGGGCCTGGGAGCCCACCCTCCCTGCCCTGGGAACGCGGGGCCCTGGCCCGACCTCTACATGGGCTGCAGCAGTCCGTGTCTTCCCCCGGGGCCCAAGTGCGAGGTGTTTCGCCAAGGGCTGTGCAAGTGCGTGACACTTTTGCCACTGCCTTGCGCAGACCTGGCAACATCCACCTCTTTCCTGTGCAAAATGAAGGCCTGCATTCATTTTTCTGCTTGCACCGTGTGAGGCGTTTCCCCATGCAGCTGTCGGACGGGGGACAGACGTAGCTGCGACGCATAGCCTGGATTTGAACCCCCAGCTAGAGGCTGGACGGCGGAGTTGCGTCGCTGGCAAGTGATTTCAGCTGCCCTGTGCCAGGGCCCTTCTTCCTGCCTGTGTTTGCACAGCTCCTGGCACAGGGGTTCCTGGTGCAGCACTGGGGCTCCTCGGTGCTATTGCAGCGCGGGTCGTGTTATTAATCCTGGGGCTTGGGGCTCATCCAGCTTCCTCCCTCTGTTCCCATATTGGTAAATAAAGGCCTCCGCCCAGGCGTTCAGCCAGGCCACACCTGCCCTCGGCACCTGAGCCGTGCAGTTGCAAAGCCCACGCGCTGCCTCAGTCCCGTGCCTTTGTATTTCTCCGTAGGCCCCGAGTTCAGCCTCCATTTTGTTCCCTGAGCTGCCGCAGCATGTTCCAGGAGAGGCCGCCCCGTCGCGCTCTCTCCTGAAAGACGTGAGCTTTGCTCTTCCTGGTGCATCCTCAGCTAAAGTAAGAGCCCGCTCCGCCTGTGCACGCATGCAGCTTATGCCGGGGTCCCTCCCAGCCCCAGGGCCTCTGGAAAGTCCTACCCCAGCAGCAGGGCGGGGAAGCGATCCCAGCCCTGCCATGCTGCACGGCCCACGTTGGTTGGAACGACAGCTTTAAATGCAGGACAGCAGCAGTAAATGAGTCCCGGGGCTGGCCTGCTCTTCTCTTCGGCTTTCAGTCTCCTGCAGAAGTGCTTTGTGGTCTTGGTGAGATCTGGCCAGCTCTGTGCAGTGCTCACTGCCTGAGGCTCATGGCTGAAGGACATCCCCTCCTTCTTGGTCTAGGGTCCCCCTCAGTCCATCAGGAGGTCCCGTGTGGAGTTTGGGGGGGTCTCAGCTCAGCTCTTGATGGGTAAGACCAGCAAGACCAAATGGTCAAACGCAGTTGGCAATAGCCCAGCACTGAGCTGGCCTTGGAGGCTTTCCACACGTCTGTCCCTCCGGTGGGACGGTTTCTGGGAGGCCGTAGGGCGCTGCAATGAAGGCTCGGGATGTGGGGTTGGGAGAGCTGCCTGTGACTTGGACGGGCTGCATGTCTTCCCCAGCCCTGCTCCTTGCCTCGGTCTCTCCGTTTCTACAACAGGGATAATGAGGGTGACTTGCAGGTGTGAGGACCCATGCTTAGGTGCTCTCAAAATGCTGGGTCCTGCCAGCCGGATGATGCTGGTGGAGGACCAGGAGTCCAGGACTGTAGACACCCTTGTTTTAATCCGCAAGGTGTTGACAGCATGCCCGGCTCCATACAACATCCGGGACACAGACGGGCCCCTTTGCAGAGCTCGTGACCAATAGAGGATGGTCATTGCCTGCCTGTGCAGCACTTAGCACGATGGCGTCCGGAGGGCACGAATTCAAGACTGATCTAGAGCAATAGTCCTGGGACCATTGGTGTGGAGGCTCCCCAGAGTTACAGAAAATCCCATCTCTGGGTCACGGGGCTGTATGGGGACAGCTCGGGTTGCTTCATGCTCCCATAACTGCCCGGAGGCGGCTTTGTCACCAAGAGGTCAGGCCCCAGGACAAGCCTATTTCCTCAAGGCGTGCTGAGATTTCCAGGTGAGCTCATGGCTTGACTCACCCAGCAGCCACTCCTAGGCCCAGGAGATTTGGTAAAGCTCTCCCCCTTGGCAGAGGCTGAGCATGCCAGAGGCCTGTGGTGGGCGCTGGGTACTCTATGGGGTGCCCAGTGCTAATGGGCTGGCGTCCACCGTGGCATCAAGCAGGCGTAGGATGTCCCTGATGGCTGGAAGCAGCCTGACATCATGTGCCGCAAGAGCCAGGACGCTAAGGTCCCTTCTCTGGAGTAACTTATGCCCCATGTCCCTAGGGCCTTGTGCCTCAGTGTCCCCATCTGAATCAGGATGCTTCCCAGGCTTGGCCGTGAGGCTCGGCTGGTCGCCGCATGCAGCGTGCTTCGAGGTCCATGGCTATGCGGCGCTTGCTGCTGCAATGACGGGCCTCTGAGCATTGATGGCGGGGATGCCGCCGGATGGAAAGCAAAGGCTGGGGAACATTTTGGTGAGATGTGGGCTGTGTGGGCACATGCCTGGCTGTTCCAGCTCTCCAACACAAGTGTGCGTCTGGCACCAGCCCTTGCACGCCCGTGCACACTGCGGCAGTACGACCCATTCTTCTTCTGGCATCTGGGTGGGGAACGGGCCGCGCCTTGGCTTAGCATGGGCGGTGGCACCGCGCTTTCCTTCTTGGCCTGTTCTGCTCCTTTGTGTGATGTGTGGAAAGCTTGAGGAGGGAGAGCGAGCTGCTGGCAGTGGCCCAGGATGGCACCCCAAGCTGTGCCCCATATACCTGATGGGAGAACAAGGCAGGTGCATCTGGCCCTGGTGTGGATAGGGGGCAATTGAAATGCAGGGGGCTTGGCCCAGGAGGGAGTGCAGCCGGGTGAGGGAAGGGAGAGGGCTCCAGCTGGTCTCAGACAGAGAAGAGGGCATCTACATGTCCGCTTTAATACGCATTATCCTATTTTAAGGCACATTAAGGGATCACTAAAAACCATGCTATCTAGTTAATGCACATTAAAATAGATACATGTGCATTGTCACTTAAAACCATGATCTTTATTTAATGCGCGTGAAGACAGACTAATGCGCATTTTCCTAGTACCTCACACTGGAGGTGCTAGATTTAATGCGCATTAACTAAAGCACATTAATGCATGTGAGGATGCACCCTTTATGCCCTTAAGGGCCTCCAGAACTGGAGAGCTCCTGCATCCACAGCCCTGTGAGCTCTCCAGTGTGCCATAGAGTCTCCTAGGCAGCCCTAACCTTTTGCACCCCATTTCAAAGGCCTCCCTTTAAGGCAAGTCACCCCCTGCACCCTGTTTCTGTCAGTAGAGGCGGTGCCTGCTACATGCTGTAATTATTTCTGACACATGCCTGAGGCATGGGGCAGGCACAGAAAAGTCCCTGCCCCCAAGCTCTGTCATACTGAGCATCAGGACAATGCAGGGACTTCGAAGCTGGTTGCTTCCAAGGGTTTGAAACAACCCCCTTTCCCCTCCTCTTCCATTTCACTGCCCCCAATCTTTGGGGAGAAATGTGGCTGCTGACTTCTCTTTTTGATCAGAAACTTTACCAGCTATCTCACAAAGACACCCCCTCAATCACCCCGGGTTTTCTGTACGTGAAAAATATCAAATCATCACTTTCCATGTTTTTTTGGATACAGATGGCTAAAAATGCCCAACATTTTATAGGAAAAAGTTTCACTTCAACGCATGGTTTTATTTTGCCAGGACAAAGGCCAGATTTTGTCCAAAGCGGAGTCTTTTCCCTTAAAAATTTAACCTTTGTTTCAGCCTCCAGAGCCGGTAATAGGAGCTGCTTCAGCGAGACTAAGGGATGGCCCGTATAGCAAGGAAAATTATTCTGCCGTAAGTTAAGGTTTGGATTCAGGCTGAGGGGCTCCCTGCCCGTGGCTGCACATATCCTGGAAGAGGATTTCCTCTTCCAACGTGGGTGATGTTGCTCGGGAAGGGGGTCGAGATGATCTGGTTTGCTCAGTTTTTCTGCTGGGCTAGTGCAGGCTGCACGGGTATAGCCTGCACGGGGTAAGGGCGAGTCTTTCCCTCTTGCTGCCAAAGCTCTTCCCGCTGCCGTTCAAGGATATTTTGCAGTGAGGTTGTACCCCACCCCCCCGCCTCCTCCCCACCCCAGAGGTGGCTGCATGGCAGCAGCACATTTCTTACATATACCTAATCCCTCGCAAGGCGGGGAAACCTTAATCAATTCATCTCCGCAGGGATCCTCTCGCCGAAGATACTTGGGAAGGGCAAACAATTCATCATAGAAAGCAAACATTCATTTTCCTCCCTTCCCTCTTGGTTCTAATTAAAACGAGATCTAAAGAGCGAGAGCAGGAAGGAGGGGTAGACAAAGAACCATTAAGGCAGGGAAATAAATCTGGAGGGATTGAAAATTACAGGCAGAGAGAGACAGAAAACAGAAAAGCCAACAGAGACGGGAGTAACGTTTTTACAGCTGATTAAAGGCCAGACTGAAAACCCGGTTATATAAATCCTGTGTCATCACCTCCTGGAACCTGATGCTATGCCGGGGATTAATTCCAAGGCTCCTAAACAAACTGTGTAGATAGCAGCGGCGAATTGCGACAGATTTACAACGGGGTTTCCTATCTGGTGCTGCACAGGTTGGGGGTAAAAGTTCCTTGTACAGATTAAGATCATGTGTTGCTTTGGGAGGCGCGTTTCGTCGAGACTGAGAAGAGCCGTGCAAACGCCCAGCGAGACGGAGGAGCAAGGTCCAGCCTGGCGAGGGGAAAGCCCCGCTGGGGTCGTGCTGCATTTGGAAGAGGTTTTGCAAAAAGGAAAAAGGAGCAGAGAGCGTGGGGGTGGTGGTGAATCCACTGGAGAGGAGCGGAGCCAAGAGACACCCACGGGCCTAGGGCGCTTGGGTTAGCTGGGAAGTGCCAAGGAAAATACACAGCTGCAGAGCGGGATGCTGGAACAGGCAGAGCTCCTGGTGCCGGGGGGCTGGGCCGGTCCGGTTGACAGATGGGTACACGCGGGGCAAGCCAGCGTTCGGCAAAGTGGCTTCTGGTTTTTGGGGTCCAGAGAGCGTGTTGGGGGACAGCGCACCACACTGGACCTCAGAGACCGAGGTCCTCTCTCAGCTCTGCCACCGGCCATCTGGGTGACCACAGGCACGTCATTCCCCCTGGGATAATGACAGTGACCTCTTTTCAGAAACACTTTAAGCCCTGCCAGTGAGAGGGCCCCAGAAGAGCGAGGCAGCGTTGCTATTTTGGTTCAACTTAAAACATTCCCCCGTGCGCGCGAGCCGAGCCAACCAAAAGAAGAGCGCTCGCGCAGGGTTTACACTGGTTTGACTAAACCAGCTTCAATTCGCACCGGGGACGAAACCGGTTCTCCGTGCGGACAGAAGCAAAACGCGGGCGGCCCGACACCCCCTCCTCCCTGTACACGCACGCGCCTCTGCCAGCAGCCAGCAGCCACCCAGACCGGAGGCTTTCAGAATCTATTTTTCAGCAAATTTGCTGGATAAAATGTGGCCAGCGTAATTTCCCCCGGGCCTGGGGCAGTTCCAAAACACATTTTTGAAAGGCAAAAAATAAATAAATTAATTAAAAAAAACCCCCGAGAACCCCAGTTCATGTGGCTGGTTTTAAATGCATCACAGTGCCCAAACAATCCAGAGGCTTATTGGTTACAGCTGCTCCTCCGCTTGCCTATGCCGCAGTGCAAAATGGCCGCGTGCCTTGGTCGTATGTGAAACATCTCAAGGCGTGGTTGCATGCCTTCGCCCAGGCCCACAGATTTTAAGGCCAGATGTGATCTGCTTTGAGTCCCCATTTAGCAGAGGACAAAGAGCCCTGCATTGAGCCCAATAACTTGTTTGGCCTACATAGGCCATCCCATCTCCATCCGAAGGCTCCCCGAGCCGGAGACGCCACCGCTTCCCTTGGTAATTTGTTCTGGGACTCGTCACCTGCCCTGGTAAAACCTTGGGCCTCATTTTTAACCTCGGTGCGCCTGGTCTGGTTTCTCACCCTCGCTTCTTGTTTGGTCTTCCTCCGTTGAGAAGCTGTGAGTGCTGCATCTTTTCTCCTGGGCGATGCCCCTTGTCCTGTGAACAGCGATCAGCTTGTAAGTACCCCAAGATGCATATTTGGAAAAGAAAGCAGAACCTGATAATCTGTAAGGTCCCTTCCAGCTCCTAAAAACTATGAATTAGCTGGTGCTTTGCCCCATGGTCCGTGTCCAGGTATCCTGGCCAGCTCCAGAGACTTCAGAGAAAGGCATAAGCGCGTCCTACCACACTATTAGGGGTAGGTTCAGGAAGGTTTCCTCTGAGCCTCCTACCAAAGCTGGCCCATAGATAATTGGATGGATAATTCGAACCCGATCAGGCTGTGGGCATATGACCCACATATACCCTGTGGAAGGTGTGGAGGACGTGCCATGCGGCAGCTGACCTGGGATAAGTGGTTGGTGTTTGCTCTCCCCTGCGGGAAGCGGAAACTAAATGGGGGGGAAGCTTAGCCCTGAATGAAGCAACTTCAGTTGCCGCGGATTAGCTTCTGCTGATAGCGGGATAGAGCAGACGCACAAACCACCTACCATGCAGCAGTGGCGCACGGCGAGCCCTTCCCTCCTTAGGCTTCTCCGAGAGAACCGCTGCGTTGCGTCGACACAGCCCGATGTTTCCGCACGCCTAGGCAGCTCTGCCCGGGTACATCTTAGCATGCACACACGTGCTGATGTACTAGGGAGCCTAATTACGTGCACAAAGCCGGACCGTGCCATGCACACGCGCGTGCAGGCAGGAGGTGGGAGGGGGCACGGCCTGGCTTGTTCTGGCAAGTCCCCTGCTGCCCGGAGGCATTTAAAGGCTCAAAATATCAATTACAGGCTAACGTCCTCGGTGCTGATTCATCCCTTTTCATCTTGGTGGCTTTCCACGGCTGTCTCGGCCATGCCAAGGGATGGATTCCTCCGGTTCCCAGCTGGAGACAGGGGACCCGCCGGCTCGCTTCCCTCCCTGGCCCTGCTGCTGTCCGGACCGCATGGCCGCCAGCTTCCGGGTGACAACGCACAGCGCCTACAGCCCCCTGCATTGCCCCCCTCCAGACACCCGCATGCTCAGCGACAAGCAGCAAAGCACGTCGGCTGCAAGCACTGTGAGGAAGGGGAGCCTGGCCGTCGAGGACGTGGGCAATGGGAGGTCATATCCTAGCTTTGCCAGGACAGATCGCTAAATCTGGGGTGCTGGCAGCAGAAGGAGACGTGCCCCAGCCAGCAGGCACATCGTGCCCCCTCTCCATGCCTCACTTCCCCGCTTGGCGGTGGGGATCACGACATGGACCCTCGGGGCGCTATGAGCGGTCCTCGGAGACCCTCGGGCGGTGGGCGAATGCACGCTGCCACCTCCCAGTCCCAGGCCAATGCCCGGCGAGATCTCTTGGCGCTGCCCCTGATAACACGGGCTCCAGGCACGCTGTCAGGGCTGGGCTGGTTTATCAGCGATGAACTACTGAACAAAGTCATCCGGAGCCTGGTCTGCTTGGGGTCCCGGCTGCTTTCTCCAGCACGGCAATGCCACCCATTGAAGTCTCTGATGAGCAGCGTGTGACTCAAGTTCACCCCTTTGATCTCTCCCATGTGCACCCCGGTCTCTGCCTCCCCCACCCTCGACTAATCTCCGGGGAGTTTCCTTCCGATGTCCCTTATCAGCGCTGGAATAACACGGCCCCGGAGCCGCTCCCTGCCCGGCGGAAGGCAAAGCCCTGCGGGGAGCTGGCCTCACCTGCAGAAGAGGTGAGTGTTTGAGGAGCCGGGCTGCCCGCCACTTGCCCCCACTGCACTTTGTGCCCCACGAGAAACGCCCCTGGGGAAGTGCGGCGCTAAATGCACGCCGCTGAGTGTGTGCAAACAGCGCCGAGATAAGGCAAAAAGGGCCTGACTCAGCCTGGCTTGCTCTGAAGTTGCTGGACCTGGGGCTTCAACACTGAATCGTAGCAGCTGGAGCTGCATTTGCGTTGCTTACCTTCTCCAGGAGGCCACCCGCTGCTGGGGTCCGCCTCGTGGGTAGCAGGCCCGCAGCGCGGCCTGGTGTCAGGACTGATCTTGTGGCCTCAGGACACAAAGGGAGAGGGCGCCGATGACAGCGGGGGTGGCACGAAGCTGGGAGATGCTGGCAGTCCGGGGGAGCAGGCGCTCCAGGCAACCTTGAGGGCCGCACTGAAAGCAACGGGGATTTAGCAGTGACAAGTGCAAGCCTATGGAGCAGCCTCCCAGTTGCCAAATGGTTTTAGGCTGGAGCCTGGTAGGGGCCATTGCCCTCAGCTGGCCCTGGTTACCTGAATGGGCCTGATTGCTACCACCCTACTGCTGGCAGCGGGCCCTGGCTGTCTGCAGGGGATTGCCTGCCATTCCTCACCTCCAGGCTCTGGTCCCACCCAGGCTGCCTGCATACATCAGTGCTTCTCACCCTGGTTAGACTCGAGGCCCTCAGAAAGTGTCAGCACTTGGCTTTCGTTCCTTTTTCGCCTACAGAAAAATCCTTGAGCGATTCTTTTGGTGCAGAGAGCTGAGGAAGCCGGAGACAGGTCAGCATGCTTTGGATGCTCTGCATTCCTGCTTGCTTGACACGGCTGGGTTTATCCTTTGAATCGCATCTGCACGCCTAATAGGGCTAACACTGCATGGCACCCTTGAAAGGACCTCAGGGTGCCCCAAGGTGCTGTAAGACCCTGCTGAGAATCACCGACCTATGTCCTGGTCCCTTGCAGACCGACCTCAGCCTCCTGACCCCCTTGTTTCGTGGCCTTTTCTCTTCTTGATCCCTCGGGTTGTGACCCTTTAGGCCGAGCCTCATCTACCTACGTCCTGGTCTCAGCCCTGGCAGAGCGAGATCAGGCTGTAGGAGGGCTTGTGTGATGCAGCAGCCTGTGACAGATGGGATCGGCTGGGACTTGACGACACAGGAAGTCCCTTTGGGTGCTTCTGTTCCTCTTCCCGATGCCCCTCTGGGGGGTTATGCTTCCCCCTACCATGATGATACCTGTTGTGTCAGATCAGTGGGTGCCTGGGGTTTTTGCAAGGCGCGGGCTGCTCCCTGGAGCAGGGTTTTGCTGGGAGGCACTGGCAGGTTAGGAACTGGGGGGGCAGGTGCACTTCCTTTGTCCATCACCATTCAGACACGCTGCGGGGAGCAGAGGGCGGGATGGACACCGGGCGCAGGGAGGACCGGGCACTCTGCAGCGCACCAGGGTGGACAGGCAGCTCCTGGGGTCCCAGCTCCACGCATTTCTGTCCGCAACAGCCCAGCCCACATGCAAACCCTGCTTCGGGGCTGCAGCTCCAGGGACCCTGCCGGGCATTTCCCGCCCACCCCAAAAGATGGGCTGGATCCAGGGATTTTGGCATCGGGCGGTATTCCTGCTCCTTCGCCCCCACCCGCGGCCCTGTGCCAAGGCAGGCGTCTGGCCACCGCCCAGCCACAAGCCCTGGCGTGCACGAGGAATGCAGGGAGCTGGAAGCCTGCGCCTGGACGAGCTAATTCGGTCCCGGCAGGGCTCGGGGTGGGAGCCGGACCCAGACACGGAAAAGGCCAGAACCCTCACGGGGTCTGAATGCGAGACGCGGTGCAAACGAGGCTTGATTTACCGGGGGGCTCGAGTACCAGCTGGACCCTTCCTGTGCTACATCCCAGGGTTATCTACACTGTGTCAGCGGTGGATCTTGCAGAGGATGGGGAGCAAGCACTCGAGAGCTGACATGCGGATGGGTCTGGGGGAGGCACGCAGCCCTCCCGAGCTGCGGTCAGCCTGGTGGAGATGGTTGGGGGCCAGGGCCCAGCTCTGCTTGCTGGACACGGGTGTCCCACCCTGTGATCCAGGCCGGCTAAATGAGGGGTCATCAGTGGTGTGGAGTCATTTCTCCCTGCTGGGGAGAGGCTGTGCCCTTGGCCTCGTGGCCCGGGCGCTCACAGTAGGACATCCCCCTGGCCCACGGGCCCAGCTTTCGCCTGCCTCCTAATTGAGCTGCCTGGTTTAATGGTGGGAAGTGGGCGGCTGTAATTAATACTGCAAGGGTGAGGCTTGGGAGGTCCAAAGGACCCTCCGGCCCAAGGGGAACCACAGCTGTCCGCCCCAGCCACAGCTGCCCCCTCTCCTTGGGAAATTTCCCAGAATGCACTGCTTTGGGGTGCTAAGGGTGAGGCGTGTAGGGTAGGTTTGCCCCCTGGAGCATTTGCAGGCTTGAAGCTGGGCTCATTTGGACCTGCTACAAAGCTTCTCGTGCCCGGGGCACGGCCAGGCTGGATCATGCTCCAGGGGCCATGAGAGTCGGGATTTTCACCCCTGGAAGTGATGGCTGAACAGGGCCCTACATATGCATCCCTCTGCGCTGCCCCTAGAGAGCAATGGCCGAGGTCAGCGGGGAGCAGCTGTGCAGGAGCAGGGGGAGCCTGGGGTCCTCCGTCCGTAGGGCAGGCAGGGACCACGGGCTGCACGTGAGGCCGTGACATCCAGGCTCCATCTAACAGATCAGCTCCATGCTTGCGGGTGCAGGCATCCCCTGGGAGGGGGCAGTCTCTCTTGTATGCAGGAGCAGAGCATCGCTACGGACCCGGCTGGCATGGGAAGGCCACGTAACGCACAGCGTTTTGCATGCATGCCACTCCACCCCAGAAGCAGCTGCATTTGATCCACAATGCTGTATGCAATGCTCTGGGGATCCTCTACACAGCGAGGCTCTCCAGAAATGCCCCCTTCTGTTGCGGTCTCTGGCCCTACGCCCTCCCGCACAGGGGTGGGTCTGCCTGGTCATCCCCAGCATAAAATGCACCAAGAAAACCTCCAAGTTGCTCCATCCCGGCACCATCCGATCCATGGGGATGACTCAGTGGCCACAGGGAAGTGTGGGCGGGGGAGAGGAGGGAGCAGAGGAGGGCTGGCGCCTGGCAGAGGGAAGGATGACACCGCCCTGACCCCCATGGCGAAGGGCTGGGAGCTGCAGGTGCGCAGCTCGGCTCCGCTGCCCCCCACCAGGCCAGGCCTCAGCTCGCTTCACTCCTGGCGGCTCGGGGCAGCCCGTTCCCCCCGTGACCGAACTGGACTTTGATTTTTATTTAACCCTGGGCAGCGGCCCAAGTCAAACAATCCCCCTCCAGAGGCAGCGCAGCCCTTGCCTCACCTCCGGCCCCGCGGGGATTCCTTTGAAAAGGAAGTTGCCCTTCACGCTCCGGTCCCCACCGGATTCGCGGATGAGCCAGCCCGACGGGCTTGGGCGAGCTCTGATCTCGGAAAGGGGCCGGGGGTGACGTGGAGAGGCCCAAATCCAGCCTCCGCAAGTGAGATCAGTGGGGATTCATAGATTCATAGATGCTAGGGTCGGAAGGGACCTCAATAGGTCATCGAGTCCGACCCCCTGCATAAGCAGGAAAGAGTGCTGGGCCTACA
>NW_017728926.1:10489876-10507853 GCF_001723895.1 Crocodylus porosus
GGTCCAGTTTCTCTAATCTCTCCTCGTAGGGCTTGGCCTGCAGGCCCTTAACCATACGGGATGGAGCTGAGCTCAGACACGCTCATGTCACCCAGGGGCTGCCTAAGACAGGAGTTTGAGTCTCTCCCAGGGGCTCTGAGATGCAAAAATCATCTCCACACCCACCTTACTGGGGTCAGTCTTTCCTGCCCAAATGCCGATGATCATCCTGGACCCAATGACCTACCCCTAACTTCTATGAAATTACCATTATTAATGCTAATTGTTTATTATGAATGATCTCATCCAGTGTTTCTCTGCTTTTTTGAGCCAGCAGCCCCTTATTCAGAGTCAAAAGCGTCCGTGATCCCTTTACGTTGACTTAGAAAAATAAGAACAAAAACCGTATCAGCAACTGCTGCATCACCTCTGTCAGCCAGTCCTGCCGCTGCTCCGCTTGACCTCACATCCCTGGAGGATTTTAACTGCTTGGTTAATCCCTACCACACGCTGTTCAGGATGGGACGGGATGGTTGGGTTGGCAGGGGAAGTTCTCCTTCCCAGCGGGGTTTGATCTCTGTGCCTGCGTGGAAACCTTCCCTCTGTTTCGTGCCTCTAGGCACTGTGCTAAACACATCCGTGCGGGCGCTCCGTCACTCTCTCTGCCGCTGACATGGGTTTATTGGGCGCCTCGTTCTTCAGCCCAGCTGATGTGTGAGTTGCTTGTATGCAACACCATCCCTTCCCTTTCTAACGAGGCTCCTCCGTTGGCCTCAGTGCTCCATTGCATCACCATAATAAATAATTAGCATTAATAAGGATCACTGGGGCTTACACAACCCACTTTGCTCCAGAAGCACAAAGACATTTTGGAAGTGACTGGGTGAGGCTTTTCGCGCTTGGTGTCATGGGAAAATATGACGAGGCCCATTTTTGAACCCGGGTCCCATGGCAGAGCTGGGGGTGGGAGCCAGGAGGCCTGATGAGCTCTGCTTGGAAAGGATCGTGGATAATTGTAAGTGGAAAATGTTGTCTCGCTGGACTGGAAATATTTCTTCAGGGGTTTTGGCAAGAAAGGGTCCTCTGTTTGAGGCTGGAGTTGCTGATCCAAAGGGGGCATAGCCATATGCACACACCACCCCACTCCTGCAGCGGTGGGCTTGAGCTATCAGAGACTGGAGTTCAAATCCCTGCTCTGCCCGTCTCAGACTCGGGTCTCCGAATAGTGTGACCGGCAGGGAGGTCTCTTTTTGGCTTTTGAAGGTCTCCGTTTCATCCTGTCGTGCAGTTTCGGAGAACGTTCACAGGCTAGGAGGGCCGCATCCTGCCCATGCCCGAGCCCTGGATCCCCCCAGGCCAATGGGAGATACGTCCCTGATGGGAGGGCTGTAAAACGCTCCCGCTTCCTGCAGCAGCACTGTTGGGTGCTGGTGCCTTGGTCTTGCTCGCTCGAGGCTGGTTGCTCTTGTGTCTGTCTTGGACCTCCTGGCCTTGCTGAACTGCTGGCCCTGGCCATGATCTTGGCTTGACCCCCTAGGAAGCAGACTGAAACCTGGCTTTGACCTTGGCTCTGACTCCGGCGCTGGTTCTCCAGTGCCTTGGTCAACCCCAGGTGACGTCTGCAGCAGGCAGATGTTGGCACAGTGCAGTTGATTTGAGCTGTGGGCCTCGGGGTGGGAAGCACCTGACTTGCCACCGAAACCCAGAGGAGGCCAGCAGGCCGGTCCCCCTGGGCACGGGTCAGGAGCTGTTGGCAGGCAAAGTGCCACCTGATGCTGAGGTTCAGCGCAAGGCCTGTCCCTGCAGATCTCCCGCTGGAGCATCTTGCTCAGGATCTCTGTGTCCATGACGCTTGGCCGGATGGACACCAACTTGACCGGTAGTTTGCAATGGCATGAGCTCCTCAACCTCTGCATTTGGGGGCTGCAGCGATTTCACGTCCTCGGTGTGTTATTGGATAAGGTCACGCTCCAAGCAAGCAGCTGGTTTGAAACCAAACAGCAGAAACTTTTCCTTTTTTTTTTTTTTGGATTCAAGAAGGAGAAAAATCAAATGCAACATTTCAATGGGAACGAAACGCTCCTACCCCCTTCCTCTCCTTCTCTTCCAGGTCACGCCATCACCCCCCTTCCTCCCCTTCTTTGACAGGTCGCGTCATCACCGATCGAACACTTTCCTGCATGTCGTCTTGATTATGGCAGGGCGGAAAAGCCTCCCGTTGGAAAATCTTTCGGCCCAGCTCCAGTTACCAGAGCGCAGGCCTGGGGCTGACTTTCCGCATGGGGCGGGAGGGGAACTGCTCCACCGTGGCAACAGCTGCCGCCAGCACCTTAGGAGACGACCTCCTCCGTTAAATGGCCCGTCTCCCGAGGGGAGGCTTCAAAAAGAGGATGCGGTGCTGGATGCTAGCGTGCTGTCCCAGCCGCGGTCCTCAACGCGTTCTCCCACCTCCACAAATCAAAGGGGACGCCATCCTGCTGGACGGACCGTAGCCATCACGTCCGCGGGCCTCAAGTCCATCATCCCGAGAGCGACGTGCTCCATCCTTGGCAGGACTGGCGGGGTTGTGCAATGCCTGTCCGCCGTGCGAGATGCGCTGGAAGCAGAGCTCTCTCTTAGAGGATCTAAAATAGCCACAGACAGGAATAAACAAGGAGACAGGAAAGCTCAGCTCCAACTGGAGCTTGAAAGCGCGGTCCCAGCATGAGAAAACATCTGTCAGTGAGATGCAGTAAACACGGCGCTAACCGCAGCCCTGGATGGGAGTTAGACAAAAGCGACTGGGAACCCCAGGCAGGAGCTAACTTAATAGCGACGGCCAAGCTCAGCAGGCTATTTGCTTTCTGGTGATGGATATTCTGAGGGAGGAGGCATAGGTGTGGCGGGGAGCAGGTAGTCAGTGACAAGTGAAAGGGAGGTGATGCGGTCGTGTGGTTGGGGCCGGCGCAGGAAGTTTGCTCTTTTAATCCTGGCTCAGATCCTGATGGGCCGTGCAAGTCTTCAGGCACGGTGCCGTGCCTCAGTTTCCCCCTCTGGGGATCAGGTCCAGAGCTGGGTGAACAGGGTTGAGACCTGGCGCCGTGCTGTGTGTTGAACCCCTTTCCTTTATCTTGAGTTTCTCCCTGC
Organism: Crocodylus porosus; assembly: GCF_001723895.1. Lineage (NCBI taxonomy): Eukaryota > Metazoa > Chordata > Crocodylia > Crocodylidae > Crocodylus > Crocodylus porosus. The sequence goes on from NW_017728926.1 coordinate 10,492,982, forward strand.
CTTGAGCGCTCTAGCGAACGCGCCGGCTGGCGGCGCAGGCACTGGACCGTAAGCACGCTGGGAGAGCGGCCGTCTCGTAGGCTTAGTCTGTGCAGCCCCCGGGCAAGGGGGTGCACGGGGTCGGCCCAGTGGGAGGTGAAGCCCCTGGATGCTCGTTCCTTGAGTCCGAGCCAGGACGAACCAGGGGGCAGGGGACCTAAAGGCTGGGGTTTTTGTGGGAAGCAGCTCAGGAGACCAGACAAGCCAAGGACCCCAGCAAGCATCCTCTGGGGAGACCGACCATGTCCCATTGGTGCCACTGGTGTCTCGAGCACAGAAAACGCTCCCCACCAGTTACCACAACCGGAGACTTGGTGAATAACGAGCAAGCCTGGCTCTAACGAGTGGCCCGCAGGCAGGACACGCGTGGACTAGACGGCTGAACAGCGGTAGTGGAGAACGGTCTCACAGCAAGGGCGCTGAGGCTCGAGCAGTGCCAGCGACATGCCTGGAGCGCCCCACACCAGGGAACAAGGGGTGCGTTTTGGCAGCGCTGGCAGGGGGGTTTTCACTGGTCCTCCAAGGGGGAATGGATCTCAGGCCTTTTCAACGCCCCTTGCTCTGTGTCTCTCAAGCCAAAAATCATGAGACCAAGGCTCCCTGCAAACATGCAGACTCATCGCATCCTACAGGCCACCTGCCAGCCCCCATCTCCTGTGCCGATGGCCGACCGACTGTCCAAGCATGCTGGAAAATTGAGGTGGATGAAGAACTAAGCTGTAATTATGGGCAGGACCCGCTGGAATGTGCTCGAGCGGAGCAGCGGCAGATGCCTGACAGCTATTGTGGGGCTATTAAAATCTGGAGAAGCGAGCACGAAAGGATCACAAACGGCGCAGATCTGCCTGGGTCGGCAGATGGCTGAAGGGAAGGCAGGGTGCCTGGATGGCCAGAGACAAACGCTCCTGGTGGGTTTGGTTGTGTGACCTCCCCGTGTCGATGGCAGCGATGCATGGGAAGCTTGGAGGACCGAGACCCTTGCCAGCAGCGATGTGCCAGAAGTGTCACACGCTCTCCGACCGAGCCATGAGAGGAGGGGTGGCAGTTCCCGGGCCACATCTTGTGGCACGGATGGCCCCCTAGCCTCTCATCATCTGTAGAGCTCAGAGGCAAGCCCATCCCTGTTCTTCAGATGGGGAAACTGAGGCACAGAGAGGGGTGGGGACATGCCAAAGGTGGCCCAGCACCTCAGTGGCAGAGCGGGGACAGCCCTCGGGCTTGAGTCGCACTCTGGTGCTCCAACGTGGATGGGCCAAACTCAGCCTATTTTTAAAACCACTGGAGTCACATCAGGGAGGAGCGTGGCCTCGGGGTGGGCTGTGGGTTGAGTTACCTGTAGGTGCCCGCGATGGCCGTCTCCCATGGGGTGCATCCCGTGGTCTCACCTGGCGAGTGCGGGGTCCTGTCGGCTCCCACGGCAGCCCCCTGGGTCTGGGGGCTGGACTTGGAGCCTCGGACACTCCTCGCCGGGCCCGTCGCAGCAAGCGGTCAGCAGGGCAGAGGAGAGGGACGCGCTGTGTCGTGGGCACCAGCCCCTGCTTGCCCCGGCTGGGTGAAGGGAGCAGCCACTTGTACAGCAATAAAGGACAGGAGAGAGCACAATGGCCCCTCATGCAATGGCCCCCCCCGGCAGGGGGGCGCCGGGCGATCATTTTGCAGCGGCCGGCAGTGCGCCAAGCTCCATCGAGGCAGAGCCCCCTCTCCGCAGCTCCGTTACAGGCTGCAACAAAGCCCCTGTTGTGATGATGTGCTGGGAAGGGAAGGATTGAAGGAAACCCCCATCCCCTCCCTGCCCTCTCCGGGGGGCAGCGCAGGCAGGGATGGGGCATGGTCTGTGGTGCGGCCTGCTGAGCAAGGGGCGCCCCCCCCCCGGGGGCTGTGGCGTGGCAGACCGCACGCACGCACGCTGCAGCCGGGAAAGGGCTTCTGCCATGGCCCCCACTGGGCCAGGTCCTTTTTTCCCTCCTCTTCGCCATCCATAGTTGATGGGAAGGGAAATCACCGTGCCTCGAGGGTGGGGGCGAGGGGAACGCACTCCCTGTGGCCTTGTATTTGCCCCGGGGAGGGAGAGGGGCGAGCCGTGGGACCCAGGGCCGGCATTGGAGCTGGCTGATTTAAGACTCGAGCGGGACAAGAGTGAAACTCGGCTTGTCTAGCGCATCGGTTAAGGGCGTCCCAAAGCAGCAGAACGCACTTGAACCTCTGCGCTAGAGCGTCAGAGGAAAAGCCGGCTGACCGGGTTCTCCACGTGGGAGCACCCCTGCCTAGGCCAGCCCAGACAGGCGTTTGTCTAACCTGCTCCTAAATGCTTCCAGGAGGCTCCACGGCCTCTCTAGGTCACCTACCCTCGTACTTAACCCCCCTGGTTAGAAAGAGCTTCCTATTCGCCCACCTAACCCCCTTTGTTGCAATGCAAGTCTACAGGGAGTGGGTTCTTAGCTCCATGTTGCAGGTGGGGAGACCGAGGCACGAGGTAGGTTGGAGACATAGGGTCACAGTTAGGAACAGAAAAACCCTTGTGTCCTGGCTTCCTGTCCCAAACTGACCTGCTGCAGAAGACTCCCGCCCCATGGGAGCCTGCTAGCCTGAACATCAAGAGCCGCAGTTCTTCTCCACGCGCAGGGAGGCTCGGGCCGTGCACGTGGCTCTGAGCGAAGCGCGGCTCCGCGCTTGGGGGGGACGGCCTCTAGAATAGGCCACCATGTGTTGGGCACCAATTCACAATTCAGCTCTTACATCTAGTTTTCTAGCTGGGTCATTTCGTGCGTCTTTCTTCCCCACTCTGCGCTGACAGCGCGGACGCCCGGCAGGCGAAGGCACGGGGAGCTGCGGGCACTGACGCCGGCTAAACCCAGGCTAGAAAGAAGGTGCCCAAAGGCGGGTCATCAATGGTGATGCAAGGAGGCAGCGCGGTCCCTGTCTCAAGCCTGGCTGCCCCAGCCCACGGGGCTCGAGCTGGAAACGCCTCGGGGACGCTCCTGGCCCGTGCCAGCGAGAGGTTAGACCAGATCCCTCACTTGGCCTTCGCAGCGATGGAAGCGCCTGTGGCTTTGGCTGTTCTTCCAGCAGAAGTCTCCTTTTCTAAGGGCTTTTTTCTCCCCTGGAAGTGCGGGGAGAGCAGCCCCGTGCGGGGAGCGCTGGCTCGCCGGTTTGGAAGGACTGGAAAGCTGCTTGTCAACGGGCCTTCGTGCCTGCACAAAGGAACAAGCGCGCGGGAAGCCACAGCTCCGCGTGAGCACTTGGAAACCCGTGCTCGTGCCAAAGGCTGCGCCGGCTGCATTTCGGGGACAGGGATTAAAAGAGGCATTTTGGTTTCTCAAAGGCTGGGACGTTGCCGAAGCTCAGGCCAGAGCGTCTGACGTCTCCGCAGGAAAGGTGCCATTCGGAAGCAAGGCGGTGGCCAGGCCCAACCGTGAACACGGGGTCGGGGGGCCTGGAACGGCTTCTGGTCAGCGCTCGGGGCCCAGACGCCAGGAAACGGGCCAGCTCCTTGGGCCGCGCGCTCGAGCGCTGCTGGAAGCACATTCCTTCTCGTCTGCAGGCAGACGATGGTTTGGAGGGAGCCGCGGAGAAGAGCGCCCTGCCGAGGGAGGGGAGCCAGGCAGGGGAAGAGACCCGGGACGGAAACCCCGGGTTTGGGCTGCTCCAGCCACGGCTCCTACACAAAACAGAAGCGTTTCCTGGGCGCGAGGAGATGAGGGGTTAATTGATCCGCTCCTCTTCGCAGGCCCCTTTTTCTCATCAAAGGGAACCAGTAAGGTTCCCGCCAGCTCCATCGGGCTTAGCCGCAAATGGCTCCCAGATCTGTGCTGTCACACGATGGCAGGAAGCATCCGGAAGAGCGCGCGGGGCCGGGGGCTGGGACACCGCCTGTTCCCTGGGGACAGAGGGCTTTTTCCCATGTGCTGTTCCTGCTTGACCCCGACCCAGGCAGCTTGGAGCATGTGGGATGGGAACAGGGCTTTGCTGGGCCTTCCCAAACCCCCGACTGGTCCCCACACAGAGCCGCTCTCACCCACTCAAAGCGGCACTAGGAAACCCTCCCGGCTGGGTTTTGCAGTCTCCGGAGGGTGCAACAGCCTGGGCCAGGCTTGGCCTTGCAAATCAGCATCTTTTGCCTGCTTCAGAGCCTGGCCAAGGGCTGAGCCAGCCGCACGGACTCTATGCAGGGCGCTGCTCCCAGACAGACCCCTTGCGTTTCAGTGCAACAAGGTGCACGGGGGCCGCTGGGCACCGAGTGCCCACGGAGCTGATCTCCACTGCAAGGTAAATGCAAGGATCCCAAAGCCCCTGGCTCAGACTCCTTAAGCGTGCATTTAACTTCAGCAAGCGCTTGAGTCTATGGGTGCTAAAGAGCTTGGCTGAATGAGCTCTCCTGGGGGGCAGTCTGCCAGGTTTGGGGCTGGGGGGCCAGTCTCTCCTGCCAGCCTGGCCGAGCGGACTCCACCATCTCTACCACTCTGCCGGGTCCCCGAACACACCCGCAAATAAAACAGGGCGCAGGCTCACGGCAGAAAAGACTTAACAAAAAAACCCCACAACATTTATTCAAATCAAAGGCAGCCTTTTCTGAAAACCATGGAGAAACTTCATTTCAATGCCTGTGGTTTCCATCCAAACAGCAAATCTGAGCAAGCAGAACAGGGCTTTGATTTCTATCAATAAATATAAAAAAATAGAATAAATTATATTAAAAAATAGAATAGGTAACACTGACAGACCAGCAAATGGCTTGTAGCGAAACGAAGCGGAGCCTGTGGCAGGGAGTGGAATGGAAGAATAAATAGAGAGAAGGCAAATGATTATATGACCTTGAGCCACAGCGATCAGTTATCACTAGCAAAACCATTGCACTCGCTACCAGAGGAATGTCGTATTTTAGGCACTGGGATCTGCCCATCTCTTGAGATACAAACCAACAGAATAAAAACTACAAAACATAGCGGGGGGGGGAAAAAAAAGATCCTTAAAGTTGCTCGTAAAAAACCCCCAAAACTATGGAACGGCCTGGGTGCCTGGCTACGGGAAAAGGCCAAGCAAATAACTTGAGCCAGGCTTCGGTTCAGCCTACACCTGACATGACGGCAAGCGGGCTTCCTTGCCGCTGGAAATGTAATGTATTGCTTGTAACACCGTTTTTAATGTCGGTTCCTCATCATCCTCTTATAAAGAGCAAAGGCAAACAAACATCGCTTTGTCACTGCAAAGTCTCGGCAACTCCAACCCGAGCGGCTTCGAAGGCAGCTGGAAAATGAGCAGAGGCCACTTTGGGAACGTCCCGCATCCCTGCAGCTCAGGAGCGGATTCGAGCGACGGGGAAGGGAAAGGCAAGCGCTCTGCTTCAGCCGGCAGAGAGGAAGGACAGCACCACGGAGGCAGCGTTAGCGGCTCAGCAGCCACAGACCCGGGTCTCAAGGCCGCCTGTGAGGCCTTTCCAGGGATGCTACGTGGCACCATCGTGGCTGGGTACAACCACGGCGCTTCTTCAGGGCACACTGTGGCCTCGTGCTCCCCTCCGGAGCCAGCGAACCTGGCACAGCAGCAACGGGAGAAACGACCCGACAATAATAATAGTATTAACAATAAATAAAGGTGACTGCTGCAGAGGTTGAACTGTAGGTGCAGGCCAGGCGGGAAGGACTGGCCAACTCCTCCGAGGGCGCTACCGTCAGTCCCGCAGGCTGGTCCCCGCAGACGCTTTTGGCTGGAGGATGATGCCGAGCACACTTCAATTCTCCACTTCAAGTATTTCCTGCTTTGCACGTCCGCCGAGTGTCTCCGTAGCCCCAGCGAGGCGCTCGTGGGAGGGGGCTGCGTCTGCTGGGGAGGTCTCCTTCTCAGATGGGGATCCCCACGGTGTTGATCTGGTCCTTCAGCCCCATGAGGCTGTAGGCGATTCGCTTCTGGTGGCCTGGCAAGCGTACCCCGATCTTCTTAATGTCCCTGGGGAACGAGAAGGGGGGCATTACCACACAGAAGAGGCTGGGCTGTTGCGGGGGGAGCCGCTCTCCACCTCCAGGCCAGAAGCCTGGGCGAGGGTCTCCAGCCGAAGCTCCCTCCACCAGCTCCTCCATCCCTGAGACCTGCTCTGAGCAGGCCAGCCGGGACTGCCCTGGCCTGAAATGCAAGATGCTCTGGTCCCCAAGTCACCACCAGCTGCTCCAAACCGGTGCGACACCGGTGTCGGGGTCGAGGAGCCCGTTATCGCCAGGGATGCCTTCTTTGCCCCACTCCTCTTCCCCTTTGGATCCCAGCCCGGGGCCCATGTGCACGGAGAAGCCTCCACGGGCTTTGGCTCCAGCCCTGCGTTCTCACCCACGGCTAGACGCTTTCTCATGCCCTGCCCTGGTGCTGCTTCCTTCTCGCGGCTGCCGCACCTGAACAGCGAGCAGGGGCCGCCCCATCGCCCGATGATTCAGTCCCTCCCCAGCCGCTCAGCCCCATGCAGCGAGTTAATTAAAGGGTGTCAGCTCAGCTCTTGAGACATGGCAGGGGGACGGGGCAGGGAGAGCAGAGGGAAGCATACACCTCCACGGGTAATTAACCACGGCAATTAACTCTATTCATCACTAAACCTGGCACAAAAGGGCTATTATCCTTGCATTATCCAGGGGGAAGCGGGGAGCAGTCGGGCTCAAGCGGAGAAGGAGAGCTGCCACCCCCGAGGCCAAGCTGCCTTGGGGGACCGTCCCGCACAGAGGCCGCAGCAGGCAGCGGGGAAGCAGCCGCCTCGCCTGGCCTCAACACCCAGAAAGAAAGAGGCACCCTCCTCCCTCGGTGTTTGGAGCCGGGGACCTCACAGAACCAGGCCCTGAAGGAGTGAGGGGAAACTGAGGCATGGGAAAGGGGAGCGACTGTCCCAAGGCCATCGAGTAGCCCGGTGGCAGAGCCTGGAAGAATCCAGGTCTCCCCACATGCAAACCACCCTGCCTGCTCCTGGTTTGGCAGGCTGGGCCGGCTCCAGGAGGAAGTTTCCCCAGGCCAGGCAGAGCCAACTTCGTTCCCGGCACACGATGTTCTCCTGAGATCCCCGGATACTGCCCCCCCGCTCCAGTCCGTCCCCAGGGTGCAGCCGAGTCATCCCGTGGACGGTTCCCAGCCCAGCTCCTGTTTACACAGAGGCTATATTTAACCGGAGGCGCTGCAGCGGGGTCACTTCCTGGGGGATGAGCCTCCCTGGGGGCTTGGGGGGAGTGAGGAAAGGGGCCTCCTCCGTTCCCCCCCTCCCCACCGCCCTAAGGCCAGGCGCAGGGGCTCAGTGCGGTCCCTCTCTGCATGTTGCCAGGCTAGTCCAGAGCCAGGAAATCCAGCTGGAGGGCGAGAGGGCAGCAAGGGAGCTAATTTTATCCCAGCCCCAAACCGAGCCAGACGCACAACTGCCAAGGAAAGAGGGAGCAAACATCCTTCTCCCCCGGCAGCAGGTCTGAGGCTGCTCCAAGTCGTAGGGTGCTGAAGTGCCCCTGGGCTCAGCCTGCCTCCTGCGAGCCCGAGCCGACACGTGCCAGCTCGGGGAGGGCTGCGTCATTCGTTCTCAGCCACCCGTGGGCATAGGCCCCTCTGCAGCCCCCCGGTCCCGTGGCCGTGAGGGCTGCGGGGTGCGAGCGCCCCGGGGGGACACTCACTCGTTGGTCATCTGCGCCACCTTCTCGATGGTGGTGTAGCCGGCCGACGTGAAGTGCTCCGTGTACTGGTGCATCTTGATGGACTCCAGCCACTCCGCGACGGTGCGGAAGGGGATGCCCTCCGAGCCGCTGGTGCTGGGCAGGCGGATGGACACCCTGCGAGGGCGAGACAGCTCCAGGCGTTAGCTTTCCTGTGCGGCGGGGCAGGGGAGACCCCCCTCCACCACCCCGGAGACAGCCTCACACGGGGCAAGGCTGGGGGCTGGAGTTCGACGTGCTCCAGCTTTAGGTGCAGAGCAGGATGGCGGGATCCCTCATGCCCACCTCCAAGCCAGCGCCAGCACTCAACCCGCTAGCTCCGCTATCCGTCACCCCCCTCCCGCAGCCCGGCTCCCCCCAGCCCTCTGCCACCAGCCCCCTCCCGCTTGGCGGCTGTCCGGCAATGCCAGCTGCACACGATTTAGTGTCCCCCCCCATGCCTCCAATACCACGAGTGTCTCAGGCCCTCACACTGAGACCCTCCGGGCTGAGCTGGAGACGGGGCACAGCAGCTGGGCTTTGGAGGGGGTGCCTACCGAGGGTCGAAGTCAGCCATGGTCTTGAGGGAATCGGGGGCCCGGATGAGCTTGTCGAGGATGCTGACGATGTCGTTGAACTTGGGCCGGCGGCTCCTCTCCTGCTGCCAGCACTGCATCATCAGCTGGTAGATGGCGGAGGGGCAGTCCACGGGCGCAGGCAGCCGGAAGCCATCGCTGATGGCCTTCATGACCTGCCACGGGGAAGGGGTGGTGTGTGAAGGGGGCGAGCGTGCTGGCGAGCGGGACCCCCAGGGAAGCTGGCTGGGTCCTGGGTATATCAAGCTCCCCCTGGGTACGTCAAGACCCCCAATGCTGAGCAAGGAGCCGTGGGTCAGAGCATCCTCCGACACACGCCCCATTTGACCCCTGCAGGCTGTGAAGGAGTGGGCTCCATGGAGCGCGCTGCTCAGGGCCCAGGCAAGCAAGGGATTTGGGCACGGCTCCCCCCGCGCCCGGGCCGGCTGGCGGGCAGCGCTCACCTCGTGGTTCGAGAGCTCCCAGTACGGGCGCTCGCCGTAGGACATCACCTCCCACATGACGATGCCGTAGCTCCAGACGTCGCTGGCCGAGGTGAACTTGCGGAAGGAGATGGCCTCGGGGGCCGTCCAGCGGATGGGGATCTTGCCGCCCTGCGAGAGAAGATTGCACTGGTCAGCGATGGTCCCTGTCTGACCCCTGCGCTGCCCGGCTGAAGCCTGCTGGGCTGGGGTGGGGGGTGGAGGTCCCTGACCCTGGGTTTGGCCCCCACCAAGTCCGATCACAAGACGGCGCCTCTTTGATCTCCGCTTCCAGCCATGCTGGGTCGGAGGAAGGGGTTTTCTCTGGGATGGACAAACAGCTGCCCCGAGCCGTGGGAGCACAGGCAGGGCTGCTCACCGCTGGCTGGGGGCTGAGCGTCCCAGGGATCTCCCACCCCGGCTGTGGGGCACGTCCCTCGCCAGGCAGGCAGGGCCCCCCAGCAAAGCCCAGGAGCAGCTTAGCTTTGCGCACCCCCGGCAGAGGCCCAGGCTTGTCCCTGGCAGGAGCCGAGCAAAGCCGGGGAGGGCAGGCGGCGTGCTGGGCTGGAGGATCCTGGATGCACAGTGGTCCAGGGCTGGAGGTGAGGATGGCAGGGCCAGGGTGGACAGGCACGTGCCCAGGACCAACACGAGTTGGCCAGGTTTGGGCGGAGGGGGAGCCTCCGGGAATCCCAGCGCCCAGCAGCACTCACGCTGGTGGTGTAGGTGGCATCGGGGTCGTCCTCCAGGACGCGGGACAGGCCGAAGTCAGACACCTTGCAGACCAGCTGGCTGTTGACGAGGATGTTGCGTGCGGCCAGGTCCCGGTGCACGTAGTTCATGCTGGCCAGGTACTTCATGCCCGCGGCGATGCCTCGCAGCATGCCCACCAGCTGGATCATGCAGAACTCGCCGTCCTTCTCCTGAGGAGAGGCCGTGGTCAGCGCTTCCCCACCTTCCCCCTGTCGCCAGTGCCCCTCGGTACGTCACCCAGCGGGCCACCAATGCTACCTATACGGTGCAGCTGGCTCTGGGGTGGGCTAATGCAGTGCCAGGGACACAGGTGCCAATGCAGACTCAGAGAGGGCTGGGAGAGCTGAAGTCCTAGATCGGGCTCTGGTGCAAGACCTGCACACAGGAAACCTCCAGGGGCTCAGTTATCATATAGGGGAGGAGAAGTACTGGCTGAGAGACCCTGTGCTAGGCGGGCCAGCTCTCGTTCTGGGAAAACACTGTGCATTAGACGGCAGATGCCTTTCCTTGCCGGTCCCTCAAAGCGGGAGGGACCTGGCAGCTGCCTGGGGACTTCCCATCATTGCCGCTGCCCTGCTCGGGCTCTGCACGAGGCAGGTCGGAGTCACCCGGGGTGGACAGGCTCAGGGCTGCCCCCACGCTCCCAGCAGGGAGCAAAGCTGGCCCTGCCGGCCGGGCCGTGGTCAACCCTCCCCTCGTGCGTGCTCAGCGAGGAGGCAGGACACCTACCCGCAGGAACCTGTCCAGGGCTCCGTTCTCCATGTACTCGGTGACGATCATGAAGGGTTTATCTGAGGAGAGACGGGCGGATCTCAGCACGGGCGGGCAGCGCTCTCGCCCCGTAGAGCGAGCCCTGCCACTTTCCCGGCGGAGTCGCTGGCCTCGTGCCCCGGGCGGCGCTTACATTTGGAGACGACGCCTTCCAGGCGGATGATGTTGTGGTGGCAGAACTGGCCCATGATGCTGGCTTCGCTCAGGAAGTCGATGCGCTGCTTCTCCGTGTAGCCCACCTTCAGCGTCTTGATGGCCACCGGCACGTCCTTCTTCCCGTTCTTCAGGGTCCCCTTGTAGACCTCCCCGAACTCGCCTGGCGGCGGGAGGGAAGGCAGGGGTGACCCACGCGTGGCTTTGCTTCCCGTCTGCCCCTTCTACGTAAGCCAGCCACCCTGACTTCGGGCACGGCTACCCCAGCCCCCGACCGCGGGAGGAGGGGGTGACCTACCTGCCCCGATCACCTTCTGGCGCGTGACGCACGAGGGGTGAATCTCAGTGGTGAACTTCAGCACGGCCTGGTTGGGGTCCTCGTAGGTGTGGGGGTCCACGTACGTCTTCAGGGGCTTCAGCTGGTCTGTGGGGGCACGGGCAGTGAGGCTGGAGGCTCAGAAAACCAGGAAAGCACATCCTATGCCAGCAGCAGCCTGCCCCCAGGTCTGCTCAGCCCAGCGCCCTGTCTCCAGCAAGCGAAGGAGAGTCTCTCTGGGGCCCGGGTGGCTCGGGGAGCAGCCGGACCCCGCGCGGCAGGGAGAGGGGCGAGGGAGGAGAGGCATGCGCAGGCAAGGAGCAGGGTTGCAATGACGTGGGGGAGTCATGCCCTGCTTGCTGCCGCACCCCTCGCTGCGCGGCGTGCGGGGAAGGGGACCCCATCCCGGCTCGAGGCCTCGCTCACCAGACTTGGAGTAGTAGACGTCGTTCTCCGACTGGCGGGCGCGCAGGTTCCTTTTCCTAAAATAACAACGAGAGAGTTGGACCTGGAGCCTCCAAAGCATCAGGGACTCCCCAGGCAGAGACCAGCCACCCCGCGGGGAAGGGAAGGTGCAGCCGCTGCCTCGTGAAAGGAAAGGAGGAGAGAGGAAAAATACCTTCGGTGAAAGTACAGCACGGCAGCCACCACGAGGGCCAGCAGGAGGACCCCGGAGACAGCGCCGCCGACCACGGCCGCCGTGTTCATGCCCTCAACACCTGCAGGAGGGAGGAGAACGATTGGGAAGCTGCCGCCAACGCGAGCTAGGACCGTCACCGCGGCTCGGCTCCGCGGCCGCCTCGGCTGGTCCAGACCCTTGTTCCTCTGCCTACATCTCTCGTGCCTCCCACCCATTCAAACAACAGCACCACGGGGCTGCGCCTGCCTCACACGACTGACACATGGGTGCAGGCGTGATGGGAACGGTCTTGGCCTGGGAAGGAAGCAGGACCCGGGGTCCCACGGCTGACCCGCAGAGGGACTCTGGGCACCCAGATGGGTCTGAAGAGCCAGCACCGCCAAAGCAGATGCTCACAGCAGAAGGATATCTACGTTTCAAACAGCGAGATCAATCACAGAAGGCCCCAGAAAAGCTATCAGGGACCCAGCGGTGCAGAGAAAGGAAATGATTCAAATATATCAAGGACAAGAGGTACAGAGAAGGGAAATGATTCAAATGGATAAGATGCACATTCATCTCCAGGTGTAACCATCTCAGCAATATCCAAAAGCAAAGCCATCTTAAAATTTCTAAGCCCTGAAGTCTCTAACTGGTGGCCAGCCCATTAGGGAAAGGCCCGTTTTACCTTGGTTTCAGAAATAAGTCTCTAAATGGCACTAATGAAGTACACGTGCAAGGGGGCAATTCAGAAGAGCCATAGCTTGAGGCCAAAGGGCACAAACTCCAAAGGGGCCCCAGCTTTTACCCTCTATGGCTTGGCCAAAACATAAAAAGCTTACTAAATTAGGCAAGAAATTGGTGCTGCTCTAATTAATATTCACATGCCTATTCTTATTCCCTACGTAAGCGCTGTCTGATCTAAACTTAGCCGTGTCTGTGCTCCATCCACTCGGTGTACTTGAAGCGACTGCGATTTTATTCCTGCCCCTGCCCCATTGCACAGCCTGGGACAAGCCACAGCCCTGTTTTATGCCTTGGTTTTCCCATCTGTGAAATGGGCACCGCTAATGGGGGGGCTCAATGCTCGTCCCCCGCACTCACCCCCTGGCAGTGTCTCAAACTCGAAGGTGTCGCTCTCGGTGCTCTGGCCCTCCTGCGTATGGGTCAGGATGTGCACCCTGTACATGGTGCCCGGCGTGAGGTTGGATAGGGTCACGCTGTTTCCTTCGCTGCGTACAACCGAGTAACCTCTGCTATCCATCTGCAGGAAGGAAGCAGGAGCCCCCCGTCACCGAGAGCTGGCAGCCTCAGGCCCCCTGGCCTCACTTCAGAGCTGGGGACGTCTCCGTTCCCCGCTGCCCTCTCAGCCCAGAGCCTTACGCACCCAGAGCTTGGCCAAGAACAGCAAGGACTCATGACACGCATGGTCCCATCCCTCCAGTGAGCAGAAGCCCCCGAGGAAGCTCATGGCCTCGCTACCTTTTTTCTGTAGGTGACCTCGTATCTCGAGACGCGGCTCGCCTGCCGGGCTGGGACCATCCAGGACAGCGTCAGGCTGGTGGCCGTGTTTTCCTCCAGGTTCACCGACATCACCTTGGGAGGCTCTGGGCAAGGGAGAAGGCGGCTGGGATGAAGCAGGGGCCGAAAGGGGCAAATGCCAGAGACGTAGGCATCACAGAGCTGCAGCCAGAAACCTCCCCTCGCCCTTACCGGTCTGGTTGACGCTGATGCTCGCAGTGCCGTAGTTGCGGGTGTTGCTGAAGGACGAGACCCCGTTCCTGGCCTCCACGGTGAAGGTGTAGTTCATGTAGGGCTCCAGGTCGCTGATGGTCACGGACGTGCCGGTCAGGCCGTGGGGCGGGTCGGAGTAGCGGATGCTGGAGTCGCAGGGCCGGCACTCCCCGGTCTCGGGCCGGCACTGCTCACACGTGATGGTGTAGGTGACATCTTTGCGGCCCCCCGTGTTGCGGGGTGGGGACCAGCGCAGCTGCACCTTGGCGCCCAGGCCGATGGCGGTGACGCCGTGCGGGGCAGACGGGGGACCTGGGGGTGAAGGACGGTGAGTCACAGTGCCCGGGACTTTCCACCGCTCCGAGGCAGGGCAGAGCCATCACCTGGCTCCAAGGGCAGAGGGGAAACCAAGTCCTGAGCCTGTGGCAAAGCCACGGCCAACACACACACCCCACGGGGAGCATCGGCTAAATGCGCAGCCACGGTCGTGCCCATCAGCACAACCAACACGCGTAGGGAAACGCAGTAACGGGGGTGCCCCCTGCACCAGAGGAACGGCGGAGAAGGGGCAGGACTCCCGATAGCTTGATCCTCTGGGATGTCACCACCCCAGCCTCGGTTTCCCCAGTGATAATAAGAGGCAGGAAGCCCTTCCCAGTCCCCAGGGTCATTGCAGCAACCCTTGCACAAGACTGAGACCTGCCGAGGGCAGCGCTAGCTAGTCCAGCTGAGCAATGGCTGGTTCATACGGGTGGGTACTGGAGGGCAGCTCATTGCCCCGCAGGCCCCGTACTTACGTGAGCAGGGAAAAGAAGGGGGATCCTCCGCGGACCGGAAATAGCCTTCCTCACACGGGCACAAAGTGGAGCCTTTGGGGGAGGGCAGCGTGTGCGGGGGGCACTTGGTGGAGGCTTGAGCCCGTGTGCGGGGGGCACTTGGTGGAGGCTTGAGCCCGTGTGCGGGGGGCACTTGGCGCAGGTGCCGTCGGAGATGTCCGGTTTGAAGAACCCGGGAGAGCAGGCTGCAGGGGGAGAGAGCGAGGCCGGGATTAGCTCGTCCCCCAACCGTCCGCGGCATCGAGCACGTGCGCTGGCCCAGGCACCAGCCACTGATCGGCAGCCATGCACTGCGCAGCCGTGCTCAGGATGGCTGTCTGGAAAGGACTAGCCCAAGGCTTTGCAATGACCCCCCCCCCCCGGTGCCAAGTGCCCTCTGTCCGGCCTATCTGCACCACCCCGCAGAGTGCCGAAGGTTGGCAGCGGTTGCTAAAGGGACACATCTGCCACATCTCAAAAGGGACTAAATCGACAGGGTCCAAGCCCCTTCCCATCGGCACGGCTGCAGCCTCGCCAGGTCATATCGCATTAACCACCTGCCCTCAGGCTGGTACCGCTGGATCCGCTGCAGAGCTGCCCCCAACGCATCCTAAGCCGGATGCCGGCAGCAGGCCACGCCTGGCTGGGACTTTTTTTTTTCTGCAAACTCTGCTAGTTTCTTTTCTCTCTTTGTTCAGAACAAGGAAAGTCGGAGCGGGGGGAGTCTCGGTCGTGTTCCTTGACACGCGGTTTTTCCACAGGAACCTGCTTTCCGTCTCCGCCAGCCTGGGGGGTCCCTTGCTCCGGCGCTTTGCAGAGGAAGCGGCTTTGGAAGCCAAGCAGCCTGGCTTTTCAGGAAGCCTCGGTGCTTGGGCTCAGCCCAGGGCACTCACATCCCTCCTCCGTGTTACTGGGTCGTTAGCCGAGCACAAGGATCCTGACCAGGCAGGGGAAAGCTGCTCTCACCCCCGGGAA
>NW_017728926.1:10508313-10531902 GCF_001723895.1 Crocodylus porosus
GTTTCCATTGCCAGCACCTCTACATTGAAGGAGACACCTTTGCCCTCTATGGCTAAGCACGGACTGGGGTACAAAGGTCTTCAGTGCCCACGGGGGGGCATATGCCTTGCAGCAGCTCCCACTGCCCCAATTCGGAGCTGGGTGCACATGTGCAGACACAATGGTCTTGCTGAGGGTTATAAGCCTGTGGGGACAGGCGAGCGGCCCAGGGAACAGTGGACGGAGAGGGGATGACGGCAGACTCCGGCTGCAGGACCAGAGGCGGGAAGTAGGAATATCTGTGTTTATTCCTGGAGATAAACTCCTTCGTTTCCTTCCCTTCGGGCTCCTTTCCCAGAGGCTGTTGGGCCCCGAGGGCTAGTGGTAGCTGTCCGGGACAGGAGGTCAAGGAAACTCTCTGCACAAAGGGCAAATTCCCATCTCCACCCCCGTTCCCCTTCCGCAGCAGGAAGCACCTCCATCTGCCCCGGGGGGAGCGGAGGGGCAGCCCTAAGACGTGTGGCGGGGGTGCACGTGTGTGCATGTGCGTTGAGGGTCGACTTTACCGCACAGGCCTATACCCCAGGGACCAGCGCCCGTACGCAGAGGTGCAGCCCGTCGAAATGCAGGCTCCAGCAAGCAAGAGCCTGCCCGCAGACAAGCAAAGGTGCCAACCCGAGAGAGACGCTGCAGCCACATGCCCGGGAGGTGCCAGTGTGGTTGCAGCCACTGCCAGGCCCAATTGCCCTATTAAAATCCGAGGGCGATAGGGCACAGCGTTGGCAGGTCTGGCGAGGACTCCCTCCACCGTGTCTGGCGCAGGGAAGAGTGGAAACATGCCCCAAAAGACGAGAAATCCCCCCATCCCACGCTAGCCAAGGGTGGAGGGAAAAGCCGGGCGGTGGTAGGACAAAGGGATGCATCTGCCTGCTTGGTTTACAACCCGCCAGGGTCACTTGGCTTAATGAGACCATTAGCCAGCAGGGTCCCTGTCCCCTCCCCCCCGCGCACACACACACAGGCCTGCACACACAAAGCCTCTATTCAGCCGGCACAGAGCGCCTGTGTCCGTCCCGACACCCCGTCAAGGGTCCTGGCGAGCGGACGGTGGGCGCTGGCTCTCCCAGGATGACAGCGGGGTTGGAGCTGGCTGGTGCTTTTGACCCTTCCTGGCCAGGCAGCGCGAACGAGAGGAAGGCGGTGGAGGGAGACGGGTGGAGCGTGGCTGACAAGTGCCGGGCAGGGGCACTGCTGGGGAGCGACGTCCGTCCACGCCAGGGAGGTTTGCCCCGCAGCTGGCACCGGGGACACCCGGGAGAATGCCAATAGCCACAAAACTGCAGGGTCTGAGTGGGGAGGGCGCCACATCTTGGCCCTTGGGGGAGCTTCCCCCATTGGTATCCCTCCCCATCCCCTCACTGGTCACCTGCATGACCCCTGCAGCGGCACCCTGCCGTGCTAGGCGCTGGGCACACACCTGCCCCAAAGAGCTGGCCGTCGACGGGGGAGCGCACGGTGCCGCATGGGCCAGCGGAAGCGGTGGTCTTGGGGTGCTGCAGGCCGGGCGGCTCTGGGGGCGGGTGTGATGGAGGAGGCTGACCAGCCCTTCAGATACGGGCGGCTCCCTCCCTGGGAGCACAAGGGGGTCCCTCCTGCTGTGGCCCATGCTTGAGACATGCTCCACAGATGGGAAAAGACCTCGCCGTGGCTCCGGGGACCATCTCTCCTCCCCGTTCCCGACCGCCCAGGCCCTGAGGGTCCGATCTCAGACGCTCTGCTTAGGCATCCGCATGGCGAGGAGCAGGAGCAGCCCCAGGGCTGCCCAGACCCCTCCGCACCCAACTCAGAGGTCCCAAACCCTCTGACCCCAATAGCTTTCCTCGCCCCCACGGGAGCCCTGGGCAGCCGGCCCAGAGGCTCCAGGACGCGGGGGGAGAGCAGGCGATGGAGGGATCGCGTTTCCCCCGCGGCTCTGGAGTCCGCGCCCGATCTCCGAGCCGGCCCCTCTCTGGCAGGGCTCTCGCACCGCGACTCCTCCGCTTTCTTATCACCCGCCCAGGAGCTGGAGGCACTTGCACAGATGCCGGTGCCGAGACGCTGGGGGGACAGGCACAGCCGGCCAGACCTACCTCTGTCCTGGGCTTTTGGCCCAGGGCATCTCTGTCCAGCAGGACAGACGGACCCAGCAGCAGCTCCTGGATTGCAGTAACCCAGCAGCACTGGACCCGGCACCCGCAGCCTTGCCCGTGGGATGGGCTGTGCTTTGTGCTGTAGTTACGATGTTAAGAGCCAGCTTTTCCCTTCTATTTTAGCAGGGTCCTCGGGGACCCGCTCTGCCAGGGACTCCCGTGTAACTGGACTTCCCCGCACCGCTGGCCAGAGGAACCGGGCAGCCTCGGGAGGTGGGAGGAGGAAGGGGCTGATGATTCACCCCCAAGGGCTGCTGTGCTGGCAGGGCCATCTGCCAAGGGGCAGGGAGGGCTGCTCCTCCTGGCTTGCGTTTGCACAGCTCCTAGCACACGGGGCTGGAGCTGGGAAGCTGAGGGAGGGGGCCTTTGGGCCCAATCTGGCCCATGGGCCAGCCCCACATTTGGCACCACCCTGAAGGCTCTTTATCTCCTCCCTAGGGAGCTCCTGGGGGTGGGCCTGAAGGAGGATTTGATTTCCCCTCATATTCGTCCTGATCAAACAGAGCCCACGCGGCCCTGCCAGCCTCTGCATCCTTATCTGCCCTTGGCGTCCTTGCTTTCCTCTCCGCCCCTGGGAAGTGCCCTTGTCGGCTGTAACGAGGGAGCAAAGAGGCCCCCAGCTAAAGGGACCTGGGCACGGATGGGCCAAGCCCCCACCGCCTCTGCCCACGAATGGCAGGGGAGGGGGCCGGGTTGGGTGCTTGGACAGGAGGGGTCCTGAGCCCTGCACAGAGCCAGGCACAGCCCTGCCCTGGGCTCCTCCGGTCCCCAAACGGGACCCAGCCCCGTGTCCTCTGCTCTGGGACAGAGACACTCTCCGGAGAGCTGCAAGATGGCAGAGGGACGCCAGCCCCCAGCCCCCTTCGTCCTGCCCTCGGCACCAGGCAACCTGGCCAGGAGATGGTGCACTGGGGATGACGGGCACTGGAAACCCAGCAAGGAGCTTGGGGCTGGGGGGGCAACATGATGTATGCCTGGGCCGCAATTTCCCTAAGCACCCAACAGCACGATCCCCCGTGCCACACGCCCTGCGCCCCATTCTCCTGACGCAAGACCGAGGCCCTGTCCCAGCACAACGCTGCCCCTGCCAACGCCCTTCCCTGCTCCTCCCCTCTTAGGCCTGTCCCGGAAATGGGCCGAGACCCCCACGCCCGTGACCCACAGCAGGTGGCGGGGCTCGGGGGGTCGCGGAGGCCCTGATCCGGCCCCGGGTGAAAAGCAAAGCCCCGTGGAGTCGTTGGGAACAGCCCCGGTGCCCCCCAGGCGCTCCTTTCTCCACGGGGAAAGAATGCGGCTCGGCGGCACGCTCATTCCTCGCATAGCTGCCACGCTCCCCCTGCGCCGCGCACGGCCCCGGGCAGGGGATTCCCACCGCGCCGTGCCTGCCTGGGGCTGCCGGAGCGCAGCTCGGCACTGCCCTGCAAACGGCATCCTGGCCCCTCTCTTCCCAGGGCAGGGCCGGTGCCCCCGACGCTGTGGAGGGAGCCGGGCTCCCCGGGGGCACGGGCAGGCCAGACGTGGCCTCTTCCCCCTGCACCTTCCCGGCTGCCGGCTCTTATCTCCCAGCCCCCGTCCCCCCCTCTCCCCACACATTCCTCACCACGCATGTAATGAGGGAGTTGCCAGCCCGGCACAGGCATCTGCTCCGTGGCCGCCCCCCCCACCGCCCGCCCAACACTGATGACTATTGTTTGAGAGAGATTTATCGTGAAGGCTCAAATCTCAGCTCCAGGGACCCGGGGCACTCCTGGGCTCTGTGCAATCCAGGCCTTTGCAAGGGGAGGACGCGGGGCAGGCTGGAGGGGCTGGGGTAGAGGGTGCTGCTGGTCACCATGGGGCTGGGCAGCTGGAGACCGAGGTGGGGGCTCAACATCCAGACAGACAGACAGACCCATCCCATGCGCCCCAGCAAACCCCTCCGGGAGCCTTTACCTTTGCAGCTGTGCTCCACCTTCTCGTAGCCGGCCCGGCACTGGCACTGCCCAATGGGCACCAGCCACTCCCCGTCCGAGTTGCAATGCATGAAGGGCTCCTCGCTGGCCACCGCGTCCTCCACACAGGTGCCCTGCACCTTGGCCAGCGTCTGCGAGTCGGCGCCGGCCATGGTCTCGGGGAAGAAGGCCATGTTCTGGTGCACGCTGGGGCACTTCTTGTAGTAGATGCGGACGGAGACCAGAGCCACGCAGGCCCCGATGTCCTGGAAGGCCAGGTAGAAGCCCTTGCGGGTCAGGGGCCCCACGGAGCGCACCTCGACGTTCAGCTTGACGTTGCGGGTGGTGAAGTCGTCGCGCATGGTGATCTCGTCGGGCGCGATGGTGTCGATCTTCTTGAACTGGCGCTTCTGGAAGTTGGTGCCGTAGTCCACGTCCGACTCGGCGTAGTAGAGGTTGAAGGTCTCCTTGCAGGAGCTGGCGCCGCCGGGGAAGCTGTTGCAGTCGCGCACCGTGAAGTTGAGCTCGATGAAGATGCGCTGCGCCTCGCTGCGGTAGATCCAGTTGGTGCGCAGCCAGTTGTCCTGGTCGCCCTCCATCACGTTGCAGACCGAGTAGATGTACATGGGCGAGTCGTTCATGATGTGCTGCAGCAGGTCCCACTGCCCGGGGCAAACCAGGGGTTAGGTGACCACAGGGCCCACAGCAGAGCTCGCTGCCAGGCTTGGACCTGGGGTGAAGCCCACCCAGATCTGGTCCCCATCGTGGGCAATTATGGGACATTTCCTCCCGATTTCCATCAGGCTGCTCTGGCCTAATAAAACCCGCATCTGCTCTGCAGGCACTTTCCCAGCACATCTCCCCGTTGTGCTGCCTCCTCTTGCCATGCCAAGATTTCCCATGCATCCCCCACAGCCCACAAACTCCCTGGCAGACCCTGGTGCTGCCCTGGGCTTTCACAGAAGGGGAAACTGAGGCACAGGGCACTTAGAGCCCAATGCTCATAAGGGTCTTGGAGTTGAGCCAAAGGGGAAGCCTGGAGCTGCCAGCCAGCCCCCGCCTGCTCAGGGAGTTATCCCACAGTCCAAGGACCTGGGCCAGCCTGGAGGGGCTCAGCCGGGGTCTCTCCGCGAGATGCCGCACCAGGGTCTCTGCGTAGCCAGGGGCTGCAGGCAGAGCTGGGCCTGGGGGCGTCCAGGCTCCACCTTGGAGCACGTAGAGGATGAAGGAGCCGGCGGGAGGGCCGTGTCAGCGCGGCCCGGCTGGCAGCGCACACGCTCCAATTAACCTCTTGACAGGGCAGGGGCAGGGCAGGCAGGAAACCCGCCGGGGGCAGAGGAGAGCGGCAGCCCTCGCTGTGGGCTGGGGGGAGAGAGGGGAAGGGGTCGCCAGCCTGGGGGTCTGCGCCGCTGAGGACGAGGGCTACTTGACCCCACCCGGAAGCCCCTTGGCCGCACGGCTGCCTTGACCTCTGTCCCCCGAGATCCACCCCGCCATGCACCTGTGGGGCTGGGGTCTCTCACCTCGGGGCCAGCTGTGCAGTGCCCTGGGCTGCAAGCTCAGCATCGGGCCCCGTGGGCGTGGGCTGCGTCACTGCGGACTGCAGCATGCGAGGGGTTAAGAGCTTCAGCTGCGGGGGCCAGGATGCACATCAAGGGCTCAGCTTCAGACCCTGCCGTCCCCCTCCCAGGCTCAGCCCAGGCCTGGAGATGCAAAACCCTCCCTCCTCGCGTGCCTCAGTTTCCCCATGTGGGGACAAACCCCCAGCCCTGCTCCTATCCAGAGCCTGGTGCTTATCTTAGCTCCGGCCACTTCCCCTTCCCAGGCAGATGCTGCAGTTACCCTTTCGAGGCACCCCGGGGCCATACAATGCCCTCTCCAACCCATCCCTAAACCCACAGTCCTGCCAGCCCACACATCCCACCTGCACACATATTTAGGGACATTAAAGCAACCCAGCTGCACCCTCCCCACACTGGGGGAGGGGGCTTTGTTTTGACTCCTTAAGTCACCCTGCTGAAGCCCCAGCTCCAGGACCCCGGGCAGAGGGCCTGGGGGCAGAGCACTGCTGGGGACCCTGGAGCAGGAGGGCAAAGCATCGATGCCGATGTCTCGCCCCCATGCTGCCCTGGCAGGGCCCGATCCCCGTCGAGGGCCAGCACCGCCTCCCCCCACACAGAGACGGGGTCTCCTCTTGCTAGGGGGTCGGGACGCAGCGCCAGGCGCGCACACTTACCCCTCTCCCGTAGGGATGGGTCAGCCAGCCCAGCTCCCCTTGGGCTTTGGCAAAATCCAGGAGGACGACTGGAAGAGAGAGAAGGCAATGTGCCATTAGACCTGCCCTGCAGACGCCTCGTCCAGACCACGGTCCCGAGCGACGCGACACCCCGGCGGGTTGGACCCTCGAACTGGGGGAGCACAGAATCAGGCCCCGGGAGCACAACTGACCCCGCGGCTAAGAGATCAGGGGAAGCCCAGACCAGCCTGCCGCTCTGGGGAGCGATGCCCGTGCCCCCCTCCCAGACCCACATGCCAGCTCCCCAAAGCCACGGGCACTGGGCGGATGCAGCGCTGCGGACACCGGCAGCGCTTATCTTTGTTGGCAACAAGCCCCGGTGTTTGAGAAGCTGAGTAACCAGCGGGGACATGCGCCCTTTATTTAGGAACAGGGCGGCAGTCCCAGGAGGAAAGGATAGAGGAATCAAAGGTCCCGGAGGGAGTTTCCAGCGATAGCCCATCGCTTCCACATCATATTAGACACCGGGACCAAACAGTCCACGCTGCGACCTGCTGAGTTACGCCAAGGATGAATCTGGCCTCCATTGCAAGGGTCATCAGCCCTCGTGCTTCAGGGCATCAGCTTGTCGAGGCTCAGGAAGGAACGGCTTCCCCCAGCTGAGCACGAGAGGGACCGATGCCTCGGGATACCAGGCAGGACGCTCTGTGTCAGGGCAGCAGCTCCCGTGCAAACCCCCCCGTTGCAATCGCCCCTGCCTGGCCCGCCCCGAGCACGCCCTGCCAGCAGAATTTCGGCCTTCGTGGCTCCCGTTCTCCGGCGTTTTTCCTCCCCCCGCTGTGTGAGAACGAGCTGTGGTGTCGCAGGGACAAAATCTCTTCCAGACGCCGGTTTGGAGGCCCGGGCTGCTTGCAGCTGCCAAGGCTGAGAACCGCTCATTAAAGTCGCGCTGCAGCTTGGAAAAAACAACCCTCCTGCCTTCAGAGGAGCCGTGTCTCCGCTGCCTGCGAGCTCCCTCTCGGGCTGGGCGAGGGGCCCCGGGACATGCTGCCCCCCGCGGTTTAACCGGGCCTGATTCTGCTCTCACTGACTCGAGCGCCTCTTTGCAAGACCCCGGGTCGGTGCTTGGCTGGGCGAGACCTGCAGGGAGCATGAGCAATGGTCCTGCTCCGCAGGCAGGCGACGTGCAGCACTGAGCTGAGAGGCCTGAAGCCCAGTGAGTCCCTCTGCTGCGACTGCTCCCTTCCACACCCCCGGGTTTCTACCACTTGGGGTATTTCCACTGGCCCCTCCGGGCACCTCCCAGCTGACTTGCAGTGGATTTTGCCCCGTGGCCTCTATGGGAAGTCAGGCAGGGTCCTGAAACCCACAGGGAGCGGGGAAACTGAGGCACAGGGAGACTAAGTGACTCGCCAGAGGCCACGCAGGGAGGCTGTGGCAGAGCTGGGAGTTGAACCCAGGTGTCTGGCGCTGCGGTGACAGACCAGGCCAGTTAGCTGCACTTTCAGCGTGTGGCGGCCGTGCCCAAGCAAAG
This sequence comes from Crocodylus porosus, assembly GCF_001723895.1. NCBI lineage: Eukaryota > Metazoa > Chordata > Crocodylia > Crocodylidae > Crocodylus > Crocodylus porosus. The sequence goes on from NW_017728926.1 coordinate 10,516,183, forward strand.
GTCACGAGGAGGGAGACCAGAGACCACGCGGCAGGGGAGATCCGGGAGCACCGCTAGCCTGGGATGGGAGCTGGGGGCAAAGTCCCCGGTGGTGCTCCCGGAGCTCAGGCACGTCCACACATGCCCGGCTAAGACCGGCCGGTCCCAGCAGCAAGCAAGCAGAGGCCGGATGCTACCGAGGGATCCGCCGGGCTCAGAAAGAGGAAGGAAAGCACAGGGGGAAACACGGCCGGATGGAGCCCGAAATCAAAGGGCCGGCTGCCAAGGTCGGAGCGGAAGCGCTTACCAGCTCCTGGACCCGGCCTGCCAAGCACCCCCAGTCAGCCCTGCGGGGACGTGCTCCGGGAGGGGTGGCGGGCGGCATGGCCGCTCCAGACCCTGGGGCGCAGGCCTGTGATCCCACGGCCACGGCCGAACACCAAGGGGCTCCGTCCGGTGCCCCGCGCCTGCCCGACCCAAGCACGGGCACGCCAAGGGGGGGCATCTAGTCACGGTGACCCCCTGCTCCAGAGCCAAGGCCTGCCTAGAAGGAACACGTCCCCCTTCCCCGTCTCACCCCAGCTGAGCACCACTGGAGCCCCCTGCAACACCCTCCTCCCCGGCCCACCCCCTGAAGAGCCCCCAGGTCTGGACTGCCCGCCCGGGGTCCCTGGGGCCAGGCCGGCGCGTGGGGGACCGGGGAACAGGAGCTGGCTCCGGCTGCCGGCCGAGAACGAGCAAACTCGCAGCAGATGCAGCCGGGGAAGCAGGTCCTGGCGCTGCACTAAGGGCCGGTCTGAAGGCACCCCTGCCACAGCGTGGCTTGCTGATCCCCAGCCCACGGGAGGGGCAAGAAGAGACCGCTGTCCCCGCCGTGGCACGGCCCGGGCCGTACGGCACGGAGCTGAGTGCGAAGGCACTGGACCCACCCTGCCGCGGACAGGGGAGACTGCGCCGTGGGTAAGAGCCATGGGATTAGTCTCCGTCTTCCCCAGACGCAGGGGAGCTCGCCAGGGAGACCTTGCCGCGGCTGCCCATGCACACGGCCGCCAGCCCGGCCCGTGGCCCCGGGATCTCTCTCCTGCCTACACAGCGAGCCCCGTCCGAGCCGGTCGTGCCCCATGCGGAGGGGGGAAGCTGTTGGTTTTGTGCAGCGGGGATTTCATCCAGGCCTTTCACTTCCTGCCTCCGGCCAACTCTGCCAGTCCCGAAACGTCTCTGGCACCTCCCGGCTTAGGCGAACCCGGCTGGTTTATTTACACTCCAAGGTGGGCTCATCTGGTTTCCATCCCCGGCAACGCAGGGCGCCAGGCGGAAACCGGCACCATTTCCTCCGCAACCTTAACCCATTTCTTTCCCTTTGACTATTCCCCACCCTCCCCCTGGCACTGGGCTAACCCTAATCCGAGCCTCCCAGAGCTACATGCCCCAACTTCATTGCAGGTGATGGGAGAGCTGCGTGGGAAGATCACAGACCCATTTTACTGCCGGGGAAACTGAGGCACAGAGCGGCAGAGTGACTCGCACATAGTACATGCCCCAGCCCTGCTGAATCGGGCCGGGGCAGGTGAGGTCTCATGATGCCCCGCGCTTGCTTCCCCGGATACCGCTCCTACCCCAGCCCTGCGCCTGAGGGTGGCACGATACCCTCGCATGACATCGCCTCGCCCGCAGCCGCTTTATCACCAAGCTGCCCCTGCAGATTTTTATTCGCAAGCCGCCTCTTCTAAGCCAGGAAAGAAACCAGCCCGGCCACGGCCCGGCCCAGCATTAGCTGTGTCATGCAGACACGGCTTTCACGGGCCGGGAGAAATGCCTCCCCCCCCCCGCCATTTTCATCTTTCTTTTTTCTCCCCCTTGCTTTGCAGGGCATGACTCAATTGCTTGTCATCGGACACGCACGGAGCCTAAGCAAACACAGGAAAAGGATCCTTCAAGACGGCAAGTGATTTATTTGCCCAAGACCACAAAGGCTGGCAAAAATTAAACCCGTGAGCACGGCTCCACGGCAGGCAGCTGCCTACCACAGCCAGGGCTGCGGGGTTTCCTGTCCAAACACCTGTCTGCACAACAACTCCTGCCACGGCTGAACGGCCACCACTTCATGTCAGGCCCCAAATGGGACACGGAGCAGAGCTGGGATTAGAAATCGGGTTCTCAGCCCAACCAAGAGGCCACTTCACCCATCCACCCTATGCATTTCTGTAAGGTGCCATCCTGCCCTGCCTTCTCCCAGCATCAGCTGGCACGTCTCTCCTCCCGGCTTTGCACAGCCAGCGATATTCTGCTTTACCGACAGGTGGGGAATGGCCCAATCGCTCCCCTCGCCTAGGACATCGGTACGTGCCTCTCGTGGGAGCAGACCGTAAAGTGTCAGGATCCATCAGGCAGATCAGAGACGAGAACTTTACGCTCGAACAAACGTCTGAGATTATAGCCCAAGGACGCGTTCAAAGCGTGGCTTTCTAAAGGAGCCGATTTAGCTCTATTGCGGCATTAAAAAAAAAAATTATAAAAATAGACCCGAGGAGTTTACCGAATTAAAATCCCTCCCTGAAGTCCGCAGCAACTTTAATTTGAAACTGCAATTTGGCAAGAGATGAGACACCAATTATGCTGGCACTTGGAAAATAACAAACACAGCATTTGTCTTAACAAACTACGGCGGCTCTAATCTGAGCGCGGGAGCAGCCCGGAGAAGCTGCTGTAGTAATGCCTGGGGTCTGTTTCTTTTTTTAAGAAAGGTGTAATGTAGTCAAAAAACTGCTGCTAGTTCTGAAGCACCGGCTTTCCCCCACCACACCTTTTGAGGTGCCTGCCAGAAGAAGGCAAGTCCTAGGCACCCAAAAGAGCACTGCTCCAAAATCTGAGCGCCCAAAATTAACAGCTGCAGTTAATTCATTTTTTGCCTTAAATAACTATTTACTTTATTGACTCTTCTGCCTCTTACTGCGCAATTACAGCCCAGCCAGCCAGGCATGCCCATTATTCCAGTGTCTTCCGCATCCAAGCCACACTTGGTATGGGGTTTATTTTTTAAAACTCTTCCAGCATCCAGAATAGCCCTGGGCTCGGCCTGGGACAATACCTCAGGTTTGGATGCCTCTTTTTTGTTGTTGGAGACGTACAGAAAGAATCCAATTAGAACCGGCAGCTCCTTTTTCTAATGATTACTTTGGATGACACGAGTCCACGCTAGGCTCTTCCATCCAAGCCAACTCTGGGAGCATTTCAATCTAGATGGGCGTTTAATCCACGCGGTCGCTCTCGTCACTGCAGGGCAGGCTCCGGGGCCGAGCCCACCCTAGGCTGAGGGGGGAAAGTTCGGACCCCAATCTGGATCTGAACGGTGCAGCTCTGCCCGCAGGCATTTCGAAGCACCCTGCTTTAATCTCTCTCTGGGCGTCATCCAAAACTCGGGAATTAATGGGAGTTTTCCCACTGCCTGGATCAATTACTGATCCCTGCAAGCTTGTCTGCAAACAGTTTTTTAAAACCGATTTGAGCGTAGCGATTTAGCAACAGATCTAGTTAAATCTGTACACACGCACGCACACAGGACGACTGCAGCAGGACGGTGCTTCTGGGGGTGCAACACACCCCTTTTACAGAAATGGGCATAGCAGCACCCTTCTAGCAGGAGCAGGGAGCACCGAGGCACAAAGCCACAAGGTCAGGCCCTTAAACTATTCCAAAATGTTCCTCACTATTTTCAGGGCACAATCCACTCCTGCTTTTAACTCCTCTCCCCCGTGCCCAGGGAGGGAGGTGAAATCCCAGATCTCTGGCTATGTCGCGGACGCGTGCTCCCAAAACGCCTGGATCTAAACTTTGGAGTCCACATCTGGAGCCAGACCTCCGAGCACGGCCCTACGCGGGGAACCTGGGCCAGCTACCTTCTGCAACAAGGGAGCAACTTCTCTGCCAACCAAAAAATCAGCACCCGTGGTGGTCAACCCTGTCCAGGGCCAATCCCCGGGGCCAACGCCACATTGACTCTGGGGAGATAAGAGCAGCAGCAACCCCACACGCCCAATATGTGCTCCTGGAGGAGACAAACAACAGATCCTTTCCCCGCCGCTTCACACTTCTACACCGGGGTTTGCACAGGATACAGAGAGGAATCTGGTGGCAACCCCCTGCTGATCACACTCCTGGGCGTGAAAAAATACCTCACCCACCTCCCAGCTGCTTACTCAACCTCCCTGCCCCTCTGGCCCAGCCCTGCCCTGGACTCATCCTGCATCCCAGGCCCCAGCTGCGGTGATCTGGGCAGCTGAGCAATCCCGATGACACTCCTTGAACTTCCCCACCAGTTACCTGCCCCTGACTCAGCCACCTGGGGTGGATTTGTGCAAGGGCCACTTCCTCAGCGATGAGCCAGGAGACGCAACCAGTTCCAGTAACTGAGAGGTTTTCCGCCTTTCCTGACACGTTTTGGATGAGGAAACCCATTCACCTGCGGCGGGGCTCCAGCTCAGCACAGGCTCCCTTACACCGCCCTCTGCTTTCCACCCAGCCTGGCTGCCCGGATCCTGCCTCTTGGCAAATTTCTCCTCCCAAACCACGCACCCAGGCTGGCCTCACTTGCTCTTCTGGCCCCCTGAGCACTTTTGATGCAAATCAATAGCACGCAAGAAAGACACGTGGGCGAGAGCCTGGCGGGGGGGGGACTCTCTGGGTACCCTCCACCCCACCCCATCCCACCGCAAAGACTCTCCAGCGTTGCTTTTTTCCTAATGGAAACTGGATTGGGGTGGAGGAAACCCACCCGGCTGCCAGTGGGACAGCAAACCCCTGCCTCCAGTGGGCCAGTGGACGTGGCCCACATCTGGGGGGGGAAAATACCCCCTTGGCTGGCAAGGGTACTGGCTCTGCAGCCCCTCATGCCCCGAGCCCGGGTGCGGGCACCCCAGGGGCAGGCGGCGGGGGTGTTTTCCCAGCAAAGAAGGGGCAGCGGGGTGGGGGCCCGGGGTGCCACCTCCCAAAGGGCACGGGGAAGGCAGGGCTGGGCGCCCCTTTCCTTACCTTCCTTGGCCCGGGCGCGCAGCAGGGCGCTGGGGAGGAGCAGGAGCAGGAGGGAGAAGAGCAGGGGCCCTGGCCCCTGCCTGCGCTGCATCTCGCCCTGCCCTGGCTCCCTGCTGCCCTGAACTTCTTAATGGGAGTTTGTGGGAAACTTCGCTCCTGTTCATTCATGCCCCGGCTGATGTCACGCAGGCCACGCCCTGAGGAATGCCTGGGCCTGGCCCTTAAAGAGACAGCGCTCCCACATCAGCGGGGGGGTGGGGGCAGGTGGGATCCCTGCTGCAGCTTTGATCTTTGATGGCTGCCCCATCTCTGTCCTGTCCTGTTGGCAGCAGGGGGCAAAGCTGGCAGCAAAGCCGGAAACCAGTGGGGCATATTTGGGGGGGGACGGTCACCCAGGCATCTCCCCACCCCACAGCTAGAGATAGACCCCGCGCCCCAAAATATACCCCCGTCCCGTCACCTGGAAAGATACCCCCTCGACTCTCACCCAGAAATATACCTTCACCTGCCTCCTTGCCCAGATATACACCCCCGCCCTGTCACCCAGAAATCTCCCCCGCGCCCAGACCCCTGCCCTTCATCCCACCCCGACCAGGTTCAGTTCAAAGCAGGCAACTTGGGGAGAGAAACCTCGTGCCAACAGCCTGGCCCACGAGCAGCCGGCCGGCCGCCCCCCTGCCAGCGGCACTGAGCTACCTACAACCTCTCCCCCACCCCGGCCACAACGACTATGTCTTTAAATGCCCCTGCCTGCTTCGAGCAAGCAGGGAAGGTTAGTTGGTTTAGTCTTTAAATACCACCCGTGGACATTGCCCCTAGCAAGCATGTGCTTTTTGCAAACTCATTCCCTGGGGTGAAATTTTCCGCCCATCCGGTGCAAAGGTCTGGAAAACTAACTCGTGGTGGGGGCTGAGCACATGCCTCGCTGGCCGGCGGAGGGGGTATTTGAGACATTAGCCCTGCACACCCTGCTTTTAACAACCTGCTCCATGCCAACAGCTCCAAAATATCCCCCCACCCCGTCAGCCAGAAAGATACCCCTCGACCCTCCCCCAGAAATATATCCCTGCCCCGTCACCCAGAAATAGGTGCAAACTGGGAGGCAATCGGGGCAACCGTGCAGGCGAGAGAAGGATTTGGGCAGGGCTGTGTCGTCCCTGCCAGGCACTCGGCGAACCCCCTCATGCCAGCAAGAGGGGATTGAAGAAATTTCAGTGCCGCATGCAAAGGCTGGAGCTGCCCCTGCGTTGGCTGGGGTTACACCGTGCTGTTATATGGGATAAAGGAGCATTTACTCCGATTCGGAGCCCAGCAATAATCCTGTTAGCAGTGCAGCTATGTGCAGGCTCCCAGCGCCCCTTTGCAGAACAGACATCACTCCCCACCCTGCATAAAACAGCCTCGTGGGCTTGCTTTTCCACACCCAGCAGCTCCGCTGGCGGCAAGCCTCGGAGGCAATAATTGCAGCCAGCCCCATAGGGCAAAGGATCTCTCTCTTCCCTGGTGCAAGGGAAGGCCCCAAGGGGCCACATGCCATTCCCGCCCCACAAAGCGCTTGTAAAACTCCAGCCCTGGGCTGGTGTTTACACTGGTGGGAAGCAAAGTGTGGTGGCAACAAACCCTGGCAAGGTGTGAACGAGGCTAAAGTTCGAGTGTAATCCCTTCCCTGGCTCGGCACGCCTGCGGGGGGGTCTGCCGTAAGCTCCCATCTGCTCCCAGGACTGAGCCGCGCCAGGCAGGGGATATTGTGCACGTGGAAAATGCCCAGTCCTGGGCCCTCTCTGATGCCCGGACCCTGCCACTTGTTACCAGCAGGTGTGGGCCCGGGGAAAGGGCGAGTCGGGGGCAGGTTGGGAGCTGCCTGCAATGCGGCACTGGGCAAGGCTGGGGTCCAAGCGGCTGCCCAAGAGCCCCCGTGCATTCAGGGCCGGGACCCTAAATCACTGCCGGAAGCCAGTCATTAAGCTAAGCCTGTAACTGCTAATCTACACAGCGTGCTCTCTCTGCCCGGCCCTCGCCTCGTCCAGCTGCTCTGGGGATGTCACCTGTCACCGTTCGCCCATCCGAACCGGTGAGCTCTGCCTCTGGGCGATGCTGCTGGGTTGGTTGTTGGTACAGCACAGACGCTGGCTCCGCCTTCACTTCCCATTTGCAGCCACATTAGATCAGAGTTATTTGGAGGAGACAAGCGTCCAGGAAAAAAAATAATCAAGGGTTTCTTTTAGGGATTTTCACCAAATAACTTGATTTTCCAAAAAAAGGGGAGATGTAGCTGGCCCTGGTTTTCGAGCGTTGCCCTCCGAACAGATTCGGACAAGTGCTATTCCATCAGGCGGTGGGATTTAGGCGCCACGGTTTGTGCGTGAACTCGGCCGTTTCATGAGAGATCATGTCTCTGAGTCACTACCTGGAGGATGGGGGGAATGCAACAGCTCATCGTATCTGCATTCTTTCAAGTAAAAAAGTTGGGCTTCCTCTGATCTCATTTCAAAACCTGGCCAGGAACAGCGCGGAACGATTATCCTGCTGGATGCTTGATAATCTTTGTTCTGCCTTTTGCTTCGACACCTGATGTGCCGCTCCACCGGGAGACGCAAGCTGTCTGAGCACGTCGGCGTGCTTTGCGGAGATTAAGAGGGTGCAGCGCTAGAACAACACAGGGTGACAAGGGATCGAGGGGCCCTGACAAAGCAGCAGGGAGGAGGGAACGCGGGGCTGGCATAGCAGGGTCCGAGGGCTGGGATGGAGGGGCATCGGCACCCAGGCTAGATCAGGATGGAGATGTGATGCCCCGTTGCAGGATGTCCTGCCGTGCAGAGATCTGCAGGCAAGGGGTGTCTTTTCTACAGGATCTCGAATTCACCCTGCAGGGCAAGGGATCAAGTGGCTCCAGAAGCTGCTGCAGTATCCCAGGCCCTGGCTCTCCCCGCTTGCACTCTCATCCATCTCCACCCCATGCTCTAGGCCCCACATACAACTCTTCCCATGTCTCATTTGGGGCTTGGTCCCCCCCAGAAATCAAGGGCAAGACTCTTAGACTCAAGTCTCAGTGACCCTGCTATGCCCACAAATGCCCTTGGTATGTCTGCAAAGGGCAGGCCTGGGGCCACCGTCTCCGCCCACACCTGCGCGAGGGCCCTGGCGCGCTGCTCCCTGCACGGCGTTTGAAGTCGCGAGCGCGGCGCTTCCTGCGCAGAAAGTCCCGGTGCGATAATTATCTCCCCCATAAGTGGCTGCCGGGCTGCGGTTGCTTGAAAGGTGAGCATCGCAGCCTTGACTTCCTGCTCGGATCGATCGCGTTTCACAGGAGCCTTTGAAGTAGATTCCTGGAAAATCCTCCCCATTAGACAGCGAGCGTAACCATAGCCCTGGCCTGCCTGGGATTTGCCAGCCACACCTTGATCGATGGGTTTGGTGCCAGGGGCTTCTCCACTCCAACAATCGCGTCGCTTGTCATTTTAGCCTTGCAGTTGCAAGGAGGGGCGATTTTTCTCACCCGAATGAGACTGAGGCAAGGCTAGACGTGGCTTGTGGAGGTGCTGGGTGAGCTTCCTCTGTCCACCCCTACCATTGCACTAGCAAGGGTGCCCTCTCCTAGCACAGCTCTCACTTCATCAGCAGCACCCTCTGCCTGGCTGGTCCCAAGCTCAACAGCTCTCAGAGACACCACATGCCTGCCCTGCAACACCCCGTGACTTTCCAGGCCCGATATCCCTTCCTAGGTCCCCAGAAACCAGCTCTCCTTCACTAGTATTCCCACCCTGGGGTCTGGAGTCTATGCTAGGCCAACCCTTGGGCATGATCTGACTTCTCACTTCTCTTTTGGATTTAGACGGTCACTGTCATTGCAGAAAACATGGCTACCGAGCTCCTTTGCAAGCCATGTTGGGATTGAGGGGTGACCGAGCCGGAGAAGAGCTGGGGATTATGATGGAGGGACAAGAAGAAGGGGCAAAAGAGAAGGGGGGAAAAGGGGAGGCGAGTGACTGAGCAGATGCGCCCGTGTGTCCTAGGAAGGAAGAGGCTGAGTGGTGCGTGCAGGAAATGCTCGCTCAGAAAGATGCTGGCTGAGCCCCTTGCGTTCCTGACCGGGAGGGAGAAGCCATCCAGGCTCTTGTCCCCTTTCATCCTTCGAGCAGTCTCCTGTGGGGCAGGCCCTGCCCGGGGTAGGGAGGGGAGCACCGGCAGGACAGGTGCGAGACAGGAGAGCTCAGGGACAGGAGACCAGGCACCACCTTCGGGCCTGTGTCCTGCGACGTCTCCCTTGTCCCCTCAGCCCCGGTGCAGCTCTTGGACACAGCCCAGTGCAAAGCCACAGCCCTCCCGGCTGCTCGTTCCTCCTGCCCTGTCTCCTGACCCCTTTGCAGGGTAGGCGGTCTCGTGGCATTGCCCTCGCCGACGGGACGAGCCGGCTCTCAAGCCTAGAAGCGGGTTGAGCAAGCCCGTGCTCCTGCCGCCAGCTCTGCCCATCGCACCCCTCCGAGGCTCTTTGCTCGGCCCGCGGCCCCTCAGCTCCCCGGTCAGGAGCTAGATGGACGTGGCACCTCGACGCGTCTGCATCCTGCGTTTGGGGGGCGGGGGGGTGAATGGCCTGGAAGCCCTGATGGTGGGGACCCAGTGGCTCCAACAGGAAACCGAGGGCTGAGTTTCAAGAGCAACGCACCCTTCGGCTACTCCGTGGCACCCTTCCCTGGCCGAGCAAGGACCATCACCCGTGGTCCGGCTCGGCAGCGAGACGAGGCTGCACCTGCTCCCGCGAGTGCAACGCACGGGGGCTCAGCTGGAGCATCCTACTCCCTCGGGTAAAGGATTTATCCTGCAAACAGCACCTGATTTCCCCGCTTCCCTGCTGAGACCGCAGGTCCTGGCTCACCTCCCCGGCTTCCCTGCACCTGCAGTCGCTCCTCCATTGTTTGCTCGCCAGTGGCTGGGAATCGATCCCGTTTCCCTCCGGTACAAGCCCTTGCCTTGATCTCGCTCCTCATCGGCATTGCGCCTGGAGCGTGGCCAGAAAGCACGTACCTGGGCCTGCCAAACTACTCCCCGGAGATGGGGGGGAAAGGGTCCCAGCCAGCGAGGGGAAACAAGCTTAAGATACACCCAGTCACAAAGCTGCCAATTAGCTCCTTTAATTATCATCTTGGGTTTTCCTTCCAAAGGCTCCACATGAATGGGGCTTAGAGAAGAGGAAATGAGGTTTAAATGTAGCAACGCGACAGCAGAGATATTTAAGGCTCTGACTGAACTACCCCAGATGCGAGGAGTCTGCCCTCCAGTCTGCCCAGTTGAATACTCAGGTCGGGAGTCTTGTTCCCACCTCATCAACTTAATCTCTTGGGGGGAGAGGCATTGATGCAAGACCCCAGGGACAGGGATTGAAGCCCACCAGCATCTGGTGCTGCCAGACACCAAGTTTGCAAAGTGGGGAGCCCAAAAAGCGCATCAGAGAGACAGGAACAGGGGCTTCCCCGGGTTGACTAGGTCAACGTGATTCATCATTGCACCTCGGTCTCTGGGAGCCCACATGGAGACACCTAAAATGGACCTGACCATCAGCAGGCGATGCTCCTGCAGTTGGGCTGCTCAACATCACTCTCCCCTTTAGAAAACGCTGGGCCTTGCTTTGGGCCCAGTGTTGGGTCCATTGGGTCTGCAGCAAGACAGCAAACTCCGGCCTCCTGGGCCAGTGGGAGACGGGCGGCACTCTTGCGGGGAGCACGGCAGGAACGCGCACACGGCGGGCGAGACTGCCGGCCTGGTCCTGGCTGGGGGCACCGGAAAGTCACCACTTGGGACGTGGCGTTCGGCTTTTATAACCAGGAACGCCACCGGTGCCGGGCTACCGGGGCCTCAGCCCCAGCACAGCTGGAGATAGCCAGCCCCGCCAGGAGGTCGGGAGCCCTTTCAGGCCTGCCAGGAGCGATTTCACAGCAATTAGCAATTAAGCGCCTTGTTAACCTTTAAGCCTCTCTCACAGCCCCGCAGTAAGAGGCAACCAAACCAAGGAGCCTCCCTCCCAGGCCAGGCGGGCACCCTCCGTGGGGTGAAAGGGGGCCACTCCTTCCTCCCCTGGCCCGGTGGGGTTTGCACCATGGCTTCGGACAGGGCTGGAGCATCCTTGCACGGCTCAGCTGTGGCCACTTCAGACCACCCCAGCTCATCGCGGTGTTACCCCCGAGCTCCACAGCACCCGCTGCAGACACTCCCGTGCGGCGAGTCCCTGGGGTGGTGGTGGTGGTGCCCCGCCGGCCACCATGACTCTTTCCACCGTTACCACCCTGCCATTTGAGTCCCTGCAGACTGAGCTGGGACGTGGCTCTTCCTTGCAAAGAGTCCTGCGAAAAACAGGGGAGGGTTGCACGGCCACCCCTAGACACCAGGGAGATGGGGACTGAAAGACGGTCCTTGCGAGGGGTCCCCAGAGCAGGGCAGGGCTGAGAGAGGGAGCAGGGGTGAACTGCCCCTCACCCGATGTCCCGCCAGCCCCTGCACCCTGTGGGGCGCCAGCTGGAGAAATTCCCCCTTGCAAAAACTTTTACAAGGAGCATTTGTTGAGGAAACAACCCGCGGAGGCCAGGACCCTTGAGGCAGCGGGGCAGGAGGCATCTGGCTGCATTTGGGGTGCAACGTGGCCCCCCGAGACGCTGCGTCCCAGGCCGCGCGGGGCTGGCCGCACCTCCACCGGGGGGATAGATGCTCCACCTGGATGTGCCCTCAGCGTGCGGCGTGCATGGCAGCGACCCCCAACCCTCCTGCCCCCCAGCCCCAAAGGCCGCCTGCCCAGCGCCCCCCGCTTCCTGCATCCACCTCATAAACCAGGTGCCTCCCCTAACAGCCCAGTGCCGGCCGGCCTGCGTTTTATGGGCCTCGCTGCCTTCAAAGGCAGAAAATGCCAGCCCCCTCGTAAAGCCTTTAACGGGGGCTATTTGATGAGGGGAGGCCAGGAAGTGTGTGTGTATTGCAGGGGGAGGGGGCCGCAAGCAGGCTTGAATAGGGCCCTGGTGTCACACAGGGCGGCTTCCTCCCTCGTTAAACCCCCATAAAGCTCGGGCTCAGCTGGAGGGGAGGATGCGAGACCCCGGCAGCTCTCCCCCACACCTCCACCCTCGGCTCCCCCCCGGCAGGCGCAGCCACCCACGTTTTGCCTGCCCCGTACACCCAGCTGCCATCCCCGTATCAGCCCCTGCACCCCGAAAGCAGAGGGTCCGCACCGGGGGTCGGGCCCGGCTTCGTTACGCCAAACGAGGGTCAACTGGCGTCCAGATCTCAGATGCATCAGGATCCAGGAGGGCCGGATGCTGCTAGCAAGACCCAGGGCCAGGCTGATGCACAGGCAAGCTAGGCTCCACGTGAGGAAGGGGCCCAGTTGTGCTTGTTTGACATATTATCATTACTGAGCGAAGAAAAGGAGTATAAAGATACAGTATTAAGTAGGGGCCCACGAGCTGGTTTGCCTAGGGCCCACCAAAGGGTTAATCCAGCCCTCAGATCCGATTTGGGCTCCCGGTTGCAAGCCCCCTCAAAGCCGGAGGGGCTGGTGCCAGGGTCTGGGCATGGCGTGACCCCCGCACTGCCCACCAAAGCAGAGTCGGACCCCACGCAAGCCGGGGCCCACACACCCCGGCGGGGATGGGTGCTTGGCCCCAGCAGCTGGGATCAGGAGTTGACCACTGACATTCCCGGCGTGGCAAAGGGGGTGTCTCTGAGGCCACGCGCTATATAGGCAAGGACCCGGCCGAGCACAAAGACCTGCCGGGTTCGATCCTGCTGGGATGCAAGGCAAAGCTCCTGGGGGGGCTGAGCTTAGCGGGGAGGTGAGGAATCTCCCACCCCTCCTGACAAATCAATCAGCGAGCCCTGAAGCACGCACGTGGGGCCGCGGAGGCGTTTCTGTCTGCACCAGCCCTGCTGCCAGCTGGCCCCGGCTCCCCTGGGAGCGGTGCTGCGGGGCCCCGTCATCCCTGTGATGCCCGCTGGAGTCCCCCACGGCAGGACTGGGCCCCCCCAAGAATTTGGCATCCCATCAGGTTGTGCCCCCCAGGCGAAGGAGCGCGGAGCCCTCTGCAAGGCTGGGGAAACTGAGGCACAGAGTGCAGGATCCGGGACAGTTCGCAGCCTCTGCGCCGCCAGGCCCCTCCGCTTGAATGGGATTCCTCAGCGCTCCCGTAATACCCGCCGTTCCTTCCCACCACGCTAATAGCTGCCTCTCTCTGCCACGCCGCGCTCCCCCTTCCTTTCCCCTCGCTCGTCCCCCGAGATGCTGACTTGGCAACGTGCGGTCGCCAAAAAAATGTTCTGGTGGAAAGCAAAGGGGCCGCGTCCCGGGCTCCCGGCCCCACTCCCCTCGCCGCGGCCCGCCGAGGGGAAGCGGGAAGCCAGCCTGGATCCACCAGGAACCGATGCGAAGCCACGGCCAACGGCCTGTTCCCTGCCAGGCGGAAAAGTTTGTGGTTGGCTCTAATCCTCCGTGTCCCTCGCAGCTGCTGCACTTCCCAGTCTTGCTCGGCACGGCTAGCCGGGTTCCCGCTGCAAGCGGGGACGGTGCGGGCCTGCTCTTGGCCAGCCATGCACCGTCCACTTCTGGGGTAGAAATGCAGCCACTTCTGGGGTGGGAAGTCTGTCTACACTCTACAGCCATGGGCAGGTAGCCAGGAGCCACAGTTCTGAGCCCTGGGAGGTGTGTACGTGCCAGCCCTTTGCTTGGGTGTTGCCTAACGGCTGGCAGGCTCCCTCCCGCACCCGGGGAGCCCAGGGCAGCTGTGGAAAGGCAGAACCAGGCTGGGCACGCCGTCTGCCGGGAATGATCCAAGGGCTACAGTGGGTGCCTGGTGCCCCTCTGGGGGCAACACATCCACTTGGGGCCGGTCACGCAGCACAGGGCACCCCAGGGATGCAAGCCCAACCCTCAGCTTGCTCCACGAGTTGCACTCTGCCCCATGCCTCAGTTTTCCCCTCTGGAAAGTGGGCGCAGCAAGACTCCCCCTGCTTTGCCACAGGCCCAGGTACTGAGCACCCTGAGGTGGTGGAGACGGGAGGCAGAGGATGGTCCCTTGCCACCCCAGTGCCGCTCACCCCTGCTGGGCAAGGCTGCCTCGTACACCCCATGCCCAGCCCTGCGGGCTGCAAGCTCCGGCAGCCCCCCACGTCTCAGGGCAGGGACTGATCCAGGATGGCGCGCCCCTGGCAGAGGCATCTACCCCTGCACCCGGGGTGGGGGCCTGGCAGCCTACCCAGGGGAGGCCACAGCCGCTGGCTTCACCCTGGGCAGCCTGGAAATCTGGGCTCAGCTCTTGGAGCCGCTCCTCCCCGGGGAGCTCCCGACGCAGCCGTGGGGGAAGCCTGGACCCCAGCTTCCTCCTCCGCCCGGACCAAGGGGTCCCCAAGGCCAGGGATGCTCCCGTAAGGGAGCAGCTAAGGCCTCCCTTTGCTCCGCAGCTGCTTAGAGGTCGGCTCCGCTCTGTCTAGGCGCGCGGCCGGGAACAGCTGGTGGCCCAGATGGGCAGGGGCTCGGCTCGTCTCTGCCGGTTCCCTTAATCGCTGCCGACAGGAGGCTTTGTGAGCCATTGTGGCAGGCCGCTCGCCCCCGCGCCCGCTCACCCGGAGCGACACGGAAGCCTCTAAACCCGGACCCGGATCCGCCTGGGTCCCTGCTGGGCCCCAGAGGCCTGGACGGGGCGGGCTGGAGGGCAATCGGCATCCCCGGCCCACGCGGGCGTCAGTCGCCCCACTATCCAGAGCACCAGCGCAGTCCTGCAGCCAGCCTCTGGCTTTGCTTTGCCCTAAATCCCCAGCTCCTGGAGTCAGAGGATTTGGGGCAGAGCTCAGCTCCCTCCTGTCACAAGCAGCAGGCTTGTTGCAGGACCAAAGCTCCAAGAGAGACCCAAAGGCCTTTAGGGGTAACATCAAGACACTTCCAGAGGTCCTGCTGGGCTGCGGGGGGATCAGAGTAGCAGCCAGGGAAGGCCTGGCCCAGGTGAAAGCTTGCAGCCAGGGAAGGGATGCCAAGGCAGGGGGAGGAGCGGGGCACTGGCACAGCCTGGCAGAGCCATCCTCCCCGTGCATCCGCTGTCCCGGGGGATGCTTTGCACAATGTACAATAGGGACAGGGCCTGCAGCCCAATGCTGGGGCCCAGGCAGCAGAGTGGGAGCGTCCTCCCGCTGGCACGGCACAGAGCCCTTGGCATCTCTGCCAGCCCTCAACGGCCCGCGCCCGCCACTTCCAGTTTTCGCAGCCAGGTCCCAGCCTCGGGGCATCGCGGCAACACCTCCCCGTGCTCCCTCTGCACTGGTGCCAGGGCCCTGCCTGCTATCACGAGCCCTCTGCACCCCTGTGCCGTGACACGAGCTCCGCAGAGTCCCCCGAAGGGGTCCAGGGGCTGCCACATCTCTGCCCCACGCCGGGGCTGGCACTCAGCTGCCAACCCACCGGAGAGCAGAGCCGGTGGCGGGGCTGGCTCTCAGAGAGGCACGCTGCATCTAGCGTGGGCTGCGGGGGTCCCGGCTCCTGTCGCCCCAGTGCTTGGTGTCCCCTGCTGCTGGAGCACCTGCATCCTTGCTCCCGGGATGTCAAAGGGGGGTGGTATCTGGGATTGTCCTCCTCCCCGCTTGCCAGGCCTACCTCGGGCTCAGAGGGCGAAGAGGACCTGAGAACCCTGGGGCTGGGATGGGGAACAATAAAGATAAAGGAAATACGAAGGGGGAGGGAAACCGCTG
>NW_017728926.1:10532002-10552460 GCF_001723895.1 Crocodylus porosus
TGCCTCAGTTTTCCCCTCTGGAAAGTGGGCGCAGCAAGACTCCCCCTGCTTTGCCACAGGCCCAGGTACTGAGCACCCTGAGGTGGTGGAGACGGGAGGCAGAGGATGGTCCCTTGCCACCCCAGTGCCGCTCACCCCTGCTGGGCAAGGCTGCCTCGTACACCCCATGCCCAGCCCTGCGGGCTGCAAGCTCCGGCAGCCCCCCACGTCTCAGGGCAGGGACTGATCCAGGATGGCGCGCCCCTGGCAGAGGCATCTACCCCTGCACCCGGGGTGGGGGCCTGGCAGCCTACCCAGGGGAGGCCACAGCCGCTGGCTTCACCCTGGGCAGCCTGGAAATCTGGGCTCAGCTCTTGGAGCCGCTCCTCCCCGGGGAGCTCCCGACGCAGCCGTGGGGGAAGCCTGGACCCCAGCTTCCTCCTCCGCCCGGACCAAGGGGTCCCCAAGGCCAGGGATGCTCCCGTAAGGGAGCAGCTAAGGCCTCCCTTTGCTCCGCAGCTGCTTAGAGGTCGGCTCCGCTCTGTCTAGGCGCGCGGCCGGGAACAGCTGGTGGCCCAGATGGGCAGGGGCTCGGCTCGTCTCTGCCGGTTCCCTTAATCGCTGCCGACAGGAGGCTTTGTGAGCCATTGTGGCAGGCCGCTCGCCCCCGCGCCCGCTCACCCGGAGCGACACGGAAGCCTCTAAACCCGGACCCGGATCCGCCTGGGTCCCTGCTGGGCCCCAGAGGCCTGGACGGGGCGGGCTGGAGGGCAATCGGCATCCCCGGCCCACGCGGGCGTCAGTCGCCCCACTATCCAGAGCACCAGCGCAGTCCTGCAGCCAGCCTCTGGCTTTGCTTTGCCCTAAATCCCCAGCTCCTGGAGTCAGAGGATTTGGGGCAGAGCTCAGCTCCCTCCTGTCACAAGCAGCAGGCTTGTTGCAGGACCAAAGCTCCAAGAGAGACCCAAAGGCCTTTAGGGGTAACATCAAGACACTTCCAGAGGTCCTGCTGGGCTGCGGGGGGATCAGAGTAGCAGCCAGGGAAGGCCTGGCCCAGGTGAAAGCTTGCAGCCAGGGAAGGGATGCCAAGGCAGGGGGAGGAGCGGGGCACTGGCACAGCCTGGCAGAGCCATCCTCCCCGTGCATCCGCTGTCCCGGGGGATGCTTTGCACAATGCACAATAGGGACAGGGCCTGCAGCCCAATGCTGGGGCCCAGGCAGCAGAGTGGGAGCGTCCTCCCGCTGGCACGGCACAGAGCCCTTGGCATCTCTGCCAGCCCTCAACGGCCCGCGCCCGCCACTTCCAGTTTTCGCAGCCAGGTCCCAGCCTCGGGGCATCGCGGCAACACCTCCCCGTGCTCCCTCTGCACTGGTGCCAGGGCCCTGCCTGCTATCACGAGCCCTCTGCACCCCTGTGCCGTGACACGAGCTCCGCAGAGTCCCCCGAAGGGGTCCAGGGGCTGCCACATCTCTGCCCCACGCCGGGGCTGGCACTCAGCTGCCAACCCACCGGAGAGCAGAGCCGGTGGCGGGGCTGGCTCTCAGAGAGGCACGCTGCATCTAGCGTGGGCTGCGGGGGTCCCGGCTCCTGTCGCCCCAGTGCTTGGTGTCCCCTGCTGCTGGAGCACCTGCATCCTTGCTCCCGGGATGTCAAAGGGGGGTGGTATCTGGGATTGTCCTCCTCCCCGCTTGCCAGGCCTACCTCGGGCTCAGAGGGCGAAGAGGACCTGAGAACCCTGGGGCTGGGATGGGGAACAATAAAGATAAAGGAAATACGAAGGGGGAGGGAAACCGCTGAGCGGATCAAAGCCGGGGAGAGATAAAAGAAACAGGGACAAGGCCAGACGGAAAACAAATACGCGTCACCAAGGCGCAGGGACAGGGTGCCATGGGGCACGGGAGAGAGGCATCCACCGCCCTGGGCAGCTCCGGATCGGCGTCTACACTAGGGCTCCGCAGCAGCCGGCAGGCGAGCGGCTGCGACCAGCTCAGGATTTCCTGCAGGTGCCAGGCGCGGCCCCCCCGCTGACTCAGGCCCGCGCCACCCCGCGGCCCCCGCGGGCAGGCCGGAGGCTCCGCTTAGCAACGGCCGCCGGCAAACACAACACACAACCTGCCTCCGTCTCCTCCGCCACACCTCCCGGAGGAATGCGGCCGCATTCCTGGCCCCTGAGGACAGAGGAAAGACGTCGGGCGGCGAAGGGAAGCAGAGCCCTTCATCGAGAGGCCCCTGCACAACTCATCACACCTTCTGCTCGCACTTGAGCGATGCCACAAGCCAGCTCGTAACCGCTTGCTGCCTGCATTCCTCTCCCTGGAGAGACCTTAGCCCAGCACGGGGCTGAGGGATGGGGAGATCCCATGACTTCTAGCCCTGGCATTGCTGTTTCAGCCACAGAGGCCCCGGGCCCATGCAAAAGTAGGGCAAGAAAAAGCTGACAACACGCTACGGTGTATTAAACAGGGAATTGCAAGCGAAGCCGAAAGTACCACGATGCCCCTTTATAAATCCAGGGGGCATCTACGCCATGAAAGCTGTGACCACACCTCAAAAGAGGACAGAGAGGAACCAGAGATGGGCAGCTCATGAATATCAAGATAATTTTGGGCTGGCCCTGCTTGGAGCAGGGGTTGGACCAGATGTGACCTCCTGAGCTGCCTTCCACCCTCATTTTCTACGAGTCTAACAAGGATGGAGGGGCTTGCATATGAGGAAAGACTAAAGAGGGGGGAGATAAAATGGGCTTACAAAACACCCAGGGGTGAAGAACGGCAGGATCGGAGAGGAGCAGGGCTGGGAGGGAGCTCCAGAAGTCAGAGCTAGTCCAACCCCTGCCCCAGGCAGGATCAGCCCTGTCCAGAGAAAGTCAACAGGGATTTATTATTGTCTGTCTCTCTCCGTGCAAGAACCCGGTTCAAAGTGCTTGGGGGGCATCGGTGGCTATTGAGCACGGGAGCGAAGGGCACGGCCTTTGCATCATAATGTCCTAGACCCTAAATGCTGCAGGGAAGCTCGCCCAGGGGTAGGAAACCCTGGTCAGACCCACATTGCTCTCCTTGCCCCCGTGTGATGCAGGAGGCTGGGCGAGACGGACCTGGGGCGACAGCACCCACCACCCCTCTGGAGAGAGCCGGGGGCGGGGGCCTGGGGGGGTTTCGCTGGGAGGGCCAGGCTGGGACTGGGGCACAGCCCGGGGGTGGCAGGGGCCGGGAGCCCAGAGCATGCCGGGATAGGCCGGCGTCCCGTGCTTTGTCGGGCAGACAAAGCGCTCCGAGCCCTGGGGCTTAGGCGCTGAATAGGGGCGCTGGTTCCCAGCGTGGTCACGGGCCAAGGCCGGCAGCGGGCAGCCAGGCCGCATTAGCGCGCAAACCTGATGAGGTCGGCACTTCCTTTTCGGCCGGCTCCGCTGACTGCCTTAGCAACGCAAACAGGAAGTTCAGAGGTCGCGGGCCGTGGCACGGCCGCCCCGGGAAGGCCAGGGATTAGCGGGCAGCCAGCCAGGGATGGTCAAGCTGCGTGGCGGCTGCAGCCCCGCTGCCACCGGCTCCCGTGCGAGGCCTGGGATCCCAGCCCGACTCCGCAGCAGGTCCCGCGGCCTCGGCACCCCCGACCGCAGCCCCAGGCATCGCCTCGGACCCCGCCGCGGGGGCCGACGTCCCACTGGTGCAAAGTCATAGACGCACGCGAGACCCCAGGCAGAGGCTGTGCCCCTGCTGCAGAGAAAAGCAACCCCCCCAGTCCGTCCCAGCGTGACCACGGGGCATAATCCCTTCCTGGCCCCGCACAGAGCAGTCGGGCTCGCAGGACTCGATCGCAGCAGCCCGGGCACCTCCGGCTTTAGGCTGCATGCAGCAGCCTCCGGCCTAATGCCATAAGAGGGGAAATGGGCAACTATTTTGGAGATCAGCATGGCAGCCTCACACTTCTGTTATGTCAGTGATGCCCAGGGCCAGTTCCTCCAGCTCCTGCCATGCCCGACAGTCTCATGGCATCCCCGTGTCGGTCCAAGGGCAGCACGGTGCCCGGTGAAGGGGAGTTGATCTTACATGGGGCATTTAAGGTGCTTTAGACCCGAAGTGAGGGATGGGAACTCACTGGTACCTGTTTCGGATGCCCTCAAGGTGACCTCGCCAAGCCAGGCCAGCTCCCATGTGCTCTGGGAGGTCACACCCCAAGGTCATTAGGCCTGAAGGGCAGTGACCTTAATTCCTACCTCCTCCTCTCGACTCTTCACCGAGGCTGTTGCATAAAGGCTGGCTCCCGTGCACTCATTACTCAGCAGGCCAGCTATTCTGCCCCAACGGGAGGGATTTACCTGCATTAAAAGCAAGCAAGGATCCAGGCAGTAAGTAGTGGGATGGCTTTGAACCTCCCTTCACCCAGCCCTCTCTGTCTACGGTATCCATCTACCTATTGCCACAGATGCCCTCCATCCAGATTCACAGCAGGTGCCGGGGGGCAATTGCAAAGGGGACAAGGATGCTCATCCATCCTTGCAGGCAAGCATAAAGGGGGGAATCAGACACCCTGGAGATGGAGAGGACCTGCCCAGCTGGTAGTTCAGTTAGGGGCAAGGGGGGAGGAAGGCAGCTAAGGAAGGCACCAAGTAACCTGGATAGAGGCCAAGCATGAAGAGGCAATATGGGAAGTTGTCTCAGGGTTACAAGAGGGAAATCAGCTGGGTAATAATCAGCTAGTCATCTCACATGCTGATACGCCAAGGCAAAAAGCATGGGGAATAAGCAGGAAGAACTGGAAATCCTGGTATAACGAATCACCTCCGCGTGATGTAACTGAGATAACCGAGGCCTGGTGGGATGGTTCACATGACCGCATGCTGGCATCATGGGTGGGTGGGCATGACAGGGGCGGGTGTTAGGGAAAGTAGTGGGGTGCCGTATTAAGGAGGCGGCATTGCTTTATCGTGACGAAATCCCTACTCCTGACGTGTGGCACAAAGTCGGAGCTAGGCGCATCGACGGCTTCCGGGTCGCAGCGGCAAGGAGGAACAAGAAGGGCCACACGTCACGGGAGGCATCTGCTCTGGACCCAGCCTGGGGCAGGAGGCCGATGGGGCATCTTTGCAAAGAAAGGACCCACGGATGCGAGTCACAGGACCCAGGGGACTCGCTTAGTTAGCTCAAACAGCCCTTAAAACGCCAGGCAGCTCTTTGTTTTCCCAGGCACCCTTGTCTCGTGGGAACTACCTCTGACCCACACCCGACCTCGACCCACTTCACATAGTCCAGACAGGGGGGCTCACAGTCCTGAGCCTTCTCCAGGCCTCCGGCTCCCTGCCGCTCTCTCCACGGTTCAGTTTCTGACTCGAGTTTCCTCCAGGGTCTTCTCCCAGACCCCATGGGACTGCCCTGACCCGGTGCTGCAGCCGCTAACTGAATCCCTCTTTTTTCCTTCCTCTCTCCTGTGGGCCGGTAGCTTCCTGAGGCCAGTCACTTATTCCCATCAGCTGGCCCAGTCCTCCGGGCAGACCTGCAATCAGGCTTCACTCCCCGCAGCTGGGCGGTAATCTCTGCAAACCTGCAGGCTCTTGTAGCCGGACGTGTCCAGCTTGCGGCAAGCCTCTGCCGGGGGACTCATGACATCTGCCGGGACGATCGCACAGCTACGGCACAGGCATGTTTTGGAGCATGTTGGCGGCAACTCTTTGGTACAGAAGGTGGAGAAATCAATAGGTGGGGGGAAACATTGCTCACAAAAGAGGGGGAAATTGTTGAGCTGCCGATGGCAAGTTGGGCAACAGTGAGGATGCAGTGATGGAGGTCAAAGTCCCAAAGACAAGGAGTTGGGAGAGGAGCAGAGTCATGACACTGGACTTCGCAAAAGCAGAGTTTAACAGAGCCTAAGAACTGGTTTTACTTTAAAGAGGGAGAGAAAGATGGTATTGAGGCTCAAGATGAGGATATTGTGACGTGAAGGACCGATAGGAAGTGTAGCAGGAGGCTGGCCCCGCTAAACAGTAAACTCCCTAGTGGCTTGAGACTTAAAAAGGCATCTCACAAAGGAGTGGAAACTTGGCCGTGTCACAAGGGAGGAGCGTAAGAAGCGAGTGAAAAGGCAGGAAGGCCAAGGCACAAGTTGAGCTACAGCTAGCAAGGAATGAAGGGCCATCTCTCTCCTGTTGCATCCTCCCACCTATCGCTGCAGCGTCCCAGTGACTTTTGCATAAGAAGTGGTCACAAGAGCAGGGTGCCCAGCTCCCCGGGGGAGGAACAGGCTGCTGGCAACACCAAGCCAGCGGGCCGTGGTCTCTGTTGCTTTTCCCCGTGCTGCAGCGAGGGGGGACCATGCTCCAACCTCCACCTAGAAACCACCCCTGCCCCTGCCCAGCCGTGGCGCTTATCCGAGAGAGGGATGCGGTCACCCCTCAGCTCTGTCCCCGGCCTGGAAAGCATGCAGACACGGGACCTTTCTGCGCTCAAAGGTGGGCAAAGCAGGCACGAGCCGCGGTGGCTCGTCGCTCAGTAATTCTGCTCCACCGCTGCATCCCTGGGAGCGGGAACACGCCGGGTCTCCGAGGAGCTGGAGGAGGCTGGCCCAGCTCAGAGTGGTCCTAGGAGACCGGTGGAGGGATGGGATGACTCAGCCTGCGTGGAAAAGAACAGAGGCTGGAAAATCGCCATAGTGGCGAGATGTGCTAGAGCCCGGACCACGCTCCCAAGGGGAAGGAGAAAGCCCCTTGGCCTGAGTCACTGACCCCGGATGGAGCCAGTCACTGGGGGAAACAGTCCAGCTGGGCTGCAGAGTCGGAGGAGATGGGGGCAAGCAGGACTCGGCCCCCCACGAGCCTTGGAGAAGTGCCGTGATCTGGGCCCCTTGTGCTGGAGCTCCCAGACTGGAGCAGGGGCCGCGGTGCAAGCTCGGGAGGTTTCAAGGAGGCCTGACAGCAGATTTCGGTGGCTGGTTCGAAGGCAGCAGCCATCGCCCAGGGAGGATGGCTGAGCCGGCAGCCGAAAAGCGTTCCCCAGCACCGTCGTAGGCTCCAGCGCACCCGGCTCCGGGTTTCAGAGATGAGCATCACGGTCCAGTCCCACACGGCGTGGATCAGGGCTGGATTGCAGCTGATCGGGGGGTCTGCCCATAAAGCATCCAACTGGAGGAGCACAGCCTTTACTCCCCCTTCCCTTCCTGCACCAATGCTGCTTCCAACCCAGCCCCTGGCATCTTCGGGAGGTCCCTGGTGTCAGTGTAAAATCCCCAAAGACATGGGGCAGGCCAGATGTGGGGGCTGGAGCACAGCTGTGTCCTTCTTCTAGGGCCTTCTCCAGTCTGTGCAGGGGCCAGCTCCCAGGACACCCCCAGGTTACAAAAGCAAAGGCAGATCCATCTTCAGAGTCCAGCAGTCATCCCCCGAGATCCTTCTGGGCTCTGCCCAGACCCGGTCCTGCCACCGTGGGGGAGGCATCACCCCCCACCTTCCTGCCCAAACCTTGCAGGGCTCGTGGCCTGGCTCTACACCCCCTTCGCCCCAAAGCCATACACCTGTGCATAGCCAGGCACCTGCGGGCTGGGTGTGACACCGGTCCTGGCCGAGACCCCGCAGGGGTCTTAGTTTGGGCTAAGTTGAATTGAAACCAAGGGTCTGTACACCCAGTGCGTGTCCAGCTCCATGTCCCTGGCCAAGATGCAGTAGCTCCTGCCTCTCCCTGCCCTGCATTAAGTGCTTAGCTAGCTCGGGGAGCAGCGCACCGAGCCCAGCACTTCCCTTATACGCAGCCTGGAGTCACCGCTGGGAGCAGAGGCCCAAGCCACTGGTGTCCCGAGTCCCCCCGTTCTCAGCACAGACCAGCTGGGCAGGCGGCTCAGAGAGTGGAGGGGTGCTGAGAGAGACCCCCAAGAAACCCCCTTGTCCTCGGTGAGTGCTGGAGGGTCCTGCATGGGCAGTGCTGGCTCTGGGATCCAGCATCTTTCACTGGCGTCATCCTGCCTCTGGCCAAGGCTGGCACCCGCCGGGCGAAGCCACGACTCCCAACCCTTGCATCCCCTTGCCGCCTCCCAGGCCAGGGGGGCCAGGTGCTTCCCAGGCGCACGCGACCAGACCCGAGATGAAAGGGAGCGGGCGCTCAGCCCCGCGGGCTGGGGTGGTGGGCGTCTTAGCCGAGTTGGCTGCCGGAGCTGCCCTCCGAAGTGCCGGGCTGAGCGGATGGGGGAATTCCTGCCTTTGAGACGGTGCCAGGAGCTAAGCTGCCTGTGCGAGCCCCGGAGAGAGGAGATTAGGGCTGCTAATGCGGCTAAGCTAGACTTTCCGGGCTGGAGCCATCACCTGTAATTAGCACAGCAGCATCGTTACGTGCTGCGTCGGGGCTGTGGGGAAGGGGGGGAAGGGAAGAACCCCTCCTCCATCGCTTGCAAGGGGACGTGGGGTCCTGGCGGGCCCTCGCCACCGAGCCCGGGGAAGGGGGTCGGGGCAGGGTGGACGTAGGCCCAGCGAGCCTGAGACAGGCTCGATCGGGAGCTCACGGGAACCGGGTCCAGGAAGGGTTGAGCTGAGGGGCTGGCTGTACCTGCCCAGGTGGCCCGTACCCCCGCTCTCTGCCCCGCCACCATCCCCACGCGGCTAGTCGTTCCCACTGCACCTTGGAGCCCGGGATGGGGAGTATTTGGGCTGAGACACCCACATGCACACATACACATGCATGCACATACGTGCACAAACATGCGCACACCTGCACATGCACAAACATGCACACACCTGCATGCCCGCAGACACACACAGTTCACCAGCTCCTAAAGAAGGCTCGAACCCCAGCGGGCTGAGCCCGCCGAGGCCAGCTTTACGCTGCTTCGACTCCGCAGGCTTCACCTTGATTTCAGATTTACACCAGGAGCTCCAAGGCTGATCCCCTGTGAGCTGAGAGGGGCGGCGGGGGAAGAGGTCAGACCCGACCGACTGCGGCGTTGGGCAGAGTTAAGGTGAGCACAGGGCTCAGGCCACAGCGGGTGTTTCCAGCACTGCCCCACGGAGGTGCTGGGCTTTACACCTCCCCTCCAGCTCAGGCCTTTTGGAGCGCAGCCTCGCTCTCCGCAGCAGTCTCCCATCCCCTCGGGGCAGCGCTAACCACTGCTCCCCAAACTGTCCCCCTGCCCCTCAAAGCTTCCCCTCAGCCCACCAAGGGAGACGTGGGGGGCATGGTGGCACGGCCCAAAGACCATGGGGCAGGTCGTGTGGCAGACAAAGAGCCCTTTGTGAGGCCAAAGGCTGCAACTGTCCTTCCTCCCCCTCCTCCCTCTGCCCTGCCTAGGCAAGACGAGGGAGCAGCTGCATGCCCTGGGCTGGCCCATGGGCCTGCGGTCGGGCGAGTCATTCCCATGGCACAGAGCAGGGGATGGGGAGCAGGAAGGGAGCCGCCGGGGCAGGGACGAGCAAGGCTGAGCCGGCATTGCGGCGGGCTGGGACCTGACGAGCAACTGGTGCCCGCGGCAGGGAGCAGCGTGGGGTCCCCGGCCTGGGGGCTCACAGGCAGGCACCTCCACCTCCAGCCAGCTTGGTGCCATGTCTTCCCACCTTCCTCCTGCTTCTCCTTGTTCCTCCCCAGCTCCTGCACGTGCACACACATGCATGCACACAGACATGCACGTGCACCTGCATACACCCCCACACATGCACGCACCTGTACACACATGCACGCACACACATATATGAGCACACAGCTGCTCCCGGAGGCAGCAGGGCAGCTCTGGAGCCAGGCAGAGTGGTGTGACAGGAACGCCCTGGGGTGGCAGGATTGCAACATGGGCCTGGGCTGCCTTTGCTGCGCCCCAATCTGACTGAGCCACCCTGGCTGGCTGGGTATTGCCCAAGGGGCACGGTGAGCTCACCACACTGCTGGCATTCCCATAACCCATGGAAGACAGCGCTGCCTCGCACCTGGGACCGGCCGCGGTAACCTGGGGATGAGGCCTCCTCCTTTGTACCCAGAGATGCCCCTGGGTTTTGCTGCTATGGAAACCAGGCAGTGGGGGGGGGGGTGGTTAATCCAACTCTGATGCCTTCCCCTCCCCAACAGTGACTCAGTGCAAACCACTTCCTGCTGCGTGCCTTGGTTTCCCCATCTGTGCGCCCTGAGGGGGATCCTACCCTGCCCTGCTGGAGGGAGAGTCGGGGTGAGGAAGGTTTGCTGCGTGCTCAGAGAGCAGGGGGTGGCAGGTGCCTGGATAAGCAGCGCCCACCGGGCGCTGGAGTCAATGCACTATCGGGGCACTTGTACACGTCACGATTTGCCCATGTCCGTGCTGGAAGCCAGAGTGGGGCACGGCTACTGGCTCCCAGGCTCTGATGCCCTGCACCTGGGCTCTCGGGGGCACCAGGATGCTTCTTCCACCCCCTGGAACTCCATCTCCAGCCTCCCAACTCCCCCGTTCAGCCTGCTCCACCCAGCCACGCACACCCCAGCAAGGGCAGCAGGAGCACCAAAGTCTCCTGGGTCTCCCTATGGGACCTGCCGGCCTGGAGGCGGACCACAACGTAATGTCTTCTGTGGGGAAGACGGATCCCACCCCCACACCGAACAACCTGGTGCAGGTCTCATCCCCATGCAGTGCAGACAGGCACGGGGAAGAAGGAGCAGCGTGTTGCATCCTGCACCAATACTAAAGAGCTGGAGATGACCTCATGGCCACATCTGAAACCCACGCATGTGCTTTGCTTTCATTTATGGGAAAAAATGAAAGAAAAATGAACTCATTTTTGACCTGAGATTTTGAGAAGCTAAAAGGGGAAGGAAAAAAGGCCCCTGGTGCTCAGAGCTGTACAAACTCTGAGTCCAAATGACAGTTCTTGGCAGGGAAACAAGCCCAATTGCATTTCTATAATGCCTCAGTCGCATCTCAGCCAAGCTGGGCAGCCCTTGTGCTAGGTGCTGTGAATATCATAAGCGAAAGAATGAGCTTTCAGCCAGGCGTGATCATTTTTGGCTCTCACACTGCACTTTTCACCTCTAGCTTTTGAAGCACTTTACAAAGAGGGTCAGTAGCATCCACCCCATTTTACAGATGGGGCAACTGAGACACAGAGCAGGCAGCTACATGCCCTGGGACTCTCTGCAGGCAGAGGCCAGAACTAAAAAGTGCACCAAACTCTCCAGAGGCCCAGCCCAGTGCATCAGTCCCTAGGCCACGGGAAATAGCTCATCTGTCCCAGGCGCAGTCCTCCAGGGCCCCCCACACAGGGGGGGATGTGGAGGAAAGGAGCTCCCAGGGAGGACAATGCTCCCAGCGGATGGAGATGGTACTTTTGCTCATCCCAGAGGACAGCGGGTCCCCAGAGGAGACGGTGGGGGAAGCGTGGGCACCCGCGGCACCCGCACCCAGCACTCGAGCTCCCAACATCAAAGACATTCCTCTCCCCCAGCTGAAGGTAGTGACAGCTCTGCAGAGCCAAGAGCCTGTGTAGCCGCTCGCCGTCATTAGCAGGATCAAGTGCTGCCGCTGATCCTGTCTCAGCCGCTCTGAGCTGCCAGCAGTTACGTGACCCCCCCGCAGGAAAATACTTTCCTTTGAGGGGTAGAGCTGGGGGCTCCTGCGTTCAACTTCTCCATGCCTTAGTTTCCTCTGTGGGATACGGCTCGTTGGGGTCAGAGCTGGCTCTTCCTAGGAGCCCAGAGGGGCCCCAACCTGCAAAGCAGGGGATGGGGGGGTCTGAGATGAGCTAGGAGCCCTGGGCTGTGGGAGCAGCCAGGGCCCCGCAGCTCTCCCACCCCAGAGGGAGCCTTCCCGCGGACCCCTCCCGGGAGGCAGCACCACCCCAGCCGCGCCCTTCCCTACCCAGAGCCAGGCTCGCTGCAGCCGGGCACCTGCGTACCTGGGAGGATTCCCACCTGCCTTACTCACTCCCGGCTTGTTTGCACAGGGAAACGGCCCGGCCCTGCTGCACTCACACCCTGCCCCATTGCAACACTGCTTCCCCGCACCGCCGGGCGTGGGGCGACGGGGGCACGCAGCGCAGCGGGGTCCCCTGCACTGCTGCCCTGCCCACTGCCTCCTCTATCCTCTCTGATGGGAGACGACCGGCAGCAGGCCCTCCCCGTTACATTACAGCAAGAAAGCGCAGCAGTGATGCCAAGTTCCCCAAAGCCTGAGCTCCTGGAGTCATGGGAAACTCTCTGCTTCCCTCCTGCGTGCAGCGGGGAAGAGGAAAGCCCGGCCTCTTTAACAGCAAAGCAAAAGGGGATAAATCAGGCATGAGAAGAAACATAAGCCAAGAGTTTTGCAGCTGGGCTCACCGTGGTGCTGGCTTCTGGCTGCACGGAGCAGAGGTTCAAGAGGGGAGTGGGGGGGTATGTGCCAGGCCCCCAGCAGTGCATTCAAGTCCCAGGCCAAGCCTCTCCGTTTACAGGCACGGTGCCCCCAATCCGGCTCCATGGGTCGATATGGGGCACCTCGCGGGCCGAGGAGCTGGTCCATGCCCAGCACTGCTGGCTGCCCTGGTAACTTGCGCGACAAACAACAGCTCCAGGTCTTTCCCCACAACACAACGCCTTCCCAGTGCCCGTAATGCTGCCTTCCAGGGCTGCCCTGCTCGCACCGTCCAGACACCAGCTTGCCTTTTCCCAGGGAAATTTGCTAAGGCCTGGGCTGTGGCAGCAGCCAGGCAGGCACAGCTGACATGGCCAAGCACCCAGCCCTGCCTCAGTCCTCGAAGCTGCGAGATGGGCGGCCATGTGGTCCCCCCGGCCTCCTGGAGCGAGCTTTGGGGAAAGGAGAAGTCCCTGCGAGCTGATGACATGAGTGGCCGGACCACTTCTGTCTTATCGGGGAGAGAAGAGGAAGCAGGACTTGGCCTGTGGGTCTTGCAAGGAGTGCAGAGAGGGACAAATATTGCTGGTGGCAGAGGGGCCAGGGGCCTCCGTGCCGAGGGTAGCTGGGCACAGCAGAAAGCTGGGAGATGATGCCATCTCCCTGCTACACGGGTCACACACAGGGCCCAGCACTAGCTTTTCTTTAGCAAGGCCGCCCTTTAAAACGTTTCACAGGCAGAAGGCATTCCCATCCGTAAAGAGCCCACCCCGCTGCTCTTTCGCTGCTCCGTGCCAGAAATAAACCCCTCCTGGCTCCAGTGCTGAAAGCAAGGAGCATCACTAATGCTGCAGAGATGTGGCCACCTCTGGGGTGGAGCAGAAAGGAGACATTTCTCTCGTCAAGGAGGCTAGGAACGACCATCGGTGATGGCGAGCCCAGCCGCGGAGGCTGCTTCTGCTCCGCGTGCAGAGACGCAAGGGGAACGAGCCAGGCTTTGAACTAATGGATCTCAAGGCCGCCTACCCGGATGCATCCCAAAAGCCAGAATAGGAGCCAGCCTGAGCTGGCTGAGTGACAAGTGCCCCTGTTAATGTGAGATCTCTTGCAGGGGTACGACGCTGCCCGGGCACGGCCCTGCCTGCAGCCACGTTATGGCGAAACAGGCCACGAGCTGGCCTGGCCCCGAGGGGAGACTGCTCGGAGCAGCAGGGACTGCAGCATGGGACCAAGCTGCCCCTCAGCCTTTCCCTGCTGCGGGGGCACAGAGCCAGGAGCCGCAGTACCGTGAGCTGGGGCCATCCCCACATCGTACGGCAGCTCCAGGTTCAAGATCCAGCCAAAGCCGAGCCCCAAGTGGGCTCTGGCTGGGTCCTGGTGCAGAGGGAAGGCGGGCAAGGTGACTTTTGCCATCTGCAAACACAATCAAAGTGGGCTTATTGTGCTGCCTTCAAGGGCTCCTCTTCCTGGAGACAGCCTGGCTACGGTCTGACCGCAGCGGGCCATCTAGCCTGGCCTCGTGCCCTCCCATCTCCATCGATCCTTGCCTTTCTTGTGCTTCGGCTGCAAGTGCTCTGCCTGCCGTCTGTGCGCCGTGTTTGTACAGCACCGAGCACGCCCGGCTCCCTCCCGGGCAGGGTGGGCCCAGCCCGGCTGCACCCATTTTGACCTGGACCCATGAAAAACCAGCAGTGCGCAGGGCGGGGTTGGGGAAAGGAAGGTGCCCGCAAAAACAGAGCTCTGCTACCCTCTTGTGCCGGGACCTTGGCAGCACACGGCCCGTCGCTGGCCGCCCAGAGCCCTGCCAAGGGGAGAGGGAGAGCAGGGACTTTCTGCCCTGGCGAGCCCGAGCATCCAGCCACACGAGGGAGGAGCAGCCTGCTCCGAGAGGGTCTCTTAGCCCGTGGAGGAGAGGGGCCCAATGCATCTATGCAGAGCTGATAATCCAAAGTAGCTCCGAGGCTGTTTAGACTTGAGGGTAAGCCAAGAGCTGGCATTGTCTGAGGGGGGACCTCATTTTTGTACTAGAGAAATAAAATGACTCAGAAAGGTCACAGGTTTTGACCTCGTGGATCCCTATTTGAAGTCTCCAAGACCCTCTTGCAAGCCGTGCAAACACTCCCGAGACAGCCCGGGACCCCGCAGCAGCCTTAAAAGGATCTCAGCACCTCCCTGGTTGGGAATTGTCCATCTAGACAGGGACTCAGCTTTGTTACCTGTATAGGGGAAACCGAGGCATGGAGACAAAAACCTCGGTCGGGGCATTTTAAGGGAGGTTGTAGTAGAACTGGGAATCGAATCCACTTTGCTGAGTCTTAGGCAAGCACCTTAAGCTCAAAAACAGGTCCTTGGTCCCCGCCCCAGCCATGCGGTGCACCAGTTGAGCTGCTATTTATTCTGCTACTGAAGGAAGTGAAAAGGCACCCTCTCGAGAACAGCAATTTTCCCAAGCCAGCCCCATCAGATATTGCGGAGCAGGGTGGTTTGGGGGCAGAGTGGGGGAGCAGGAGCAGGCACTGGAGGCTTTGCCACCTCCGACTTGCCCTGCACAGGCCCTGGGGAGGAACGAGCCTTTCAAAGGGAACTATTTGTCTGGAGGCATCTCCCGCTGCTCTGGAAACGCCGAGAGGAAAAAAAACAGCCCAGCAGGTCTCAATCCAGCACCCAGGGATGCAGGGGTGAAGGGTTAATCCCCTCTCCACCCGGGCGGACCAGAGGCCAGCGAGCCGGATGCACAGGGCAGGCCCTTCCGTATAACGCCGCCGCGAAGTCTGCCCGCGCCGCGGGACCCGGGCGCCATGCACGGCTGGGCAGGGGCTGCTCCCCACCGAGGATGCTGGAGGCAGGACCGGGTACCTCCGCTTCCTGCTGCCAGGGTTGCCGTCTAGACAGGCCGCGTCCCACCCGGTTGAGAATCACAGGTCTCAACCGCTTCGTTTCCTGGACCAAGGAAACTGAGGCACAGAGACGAGATGCCCCGACCAAGGGCTCCAAAGGAGCGCTGGGAGTTGAACCCACCCCTGGAGCTCCCCCACACACATGGGTCCTGCCTCCAGTTGCCCCGAGCATGGCCCGGAGCCCGGGGCAGATCCATGCCGCTAGCACGAACCCGAGTGCAGCTGTTCTGCACCTCTGGCTGCAGCAGCCTGGGCCCTTCCCTCGCACACCGCCACCCCCTCCATCCCCAGGCCTGGGAGACGGGCGAGCTGGCACGTTTCCTGCCCAGCTGGGCGCGCAGACAATGCACCAAAGGGCCCGGCGGGGGGGAGAAACCGACACCACCGCCTTCCCTATCCCGAGAAGGCAGGAAGTTCCCAGGCTGAGACTCGGAGCAGGTGCCTCATGAGCTCAGCTGGGAAGGAGGAGGCCTCAGTCACCGCTGAGCCCATGCAAAACCCTGCACCGTGGAAGGAGCAGGCTAGGGGCCGTGGCTGCTGCAGAAGCAAGGGACTGAACGGTGCTTGTGAGCATGCAATGGGGGCTGCTTCGATGCCCCCAGCCCGGGGCTGTGCAGGGCACCACGGGGACATTGGCCTCAAAGCAGCCCCCACTGCATAGCCGCGGGGGCAGACCATGAAAAGGGGCCATACGGGCCACGAGAGATCCTGCACCACGCTGCTGGGGCAGGAGGTGCCCAGGACGTCACTCCCCCAGAGCCAAGACCCAGATAGGTACCAGCGAGCGAGTCCAAGCTGAGGCAAGGGGCGGACGGACAAGCCCACATGCTAGAAAACCAAGTAACCGTGGGTAAAATAAGACCTTCAGGGCCTTAATACCCTTAACCTGAGCCATCAAGACCCTCTTCCCCCCGCACCCACACACACCAAGGAGGCCGGATCCAGGCACTGGTAGCCCGTACTCCTCCACCTGGTGTCGGGGGGGCACCGTCTCCTCCAATGGGGAGGTCGGGGCTGCAACCCGCTGGGGAGGGGACAGGCAGAGCAAACCCCAGGACAAGAGACTGCATGGAGAAGCTGGAAACATTCATTTCAAAGCAATTAATTGGGAATGTCAAGTACCCGCCACCATCGCGCGTGCCATGCCGGCTGCCCCGGGCGGTGAGGGTCTGTCTGCACAGCCCCTCCCGGGAAGCCCGAAGGCGCCGGCGTGCAGCCAGGCTCGGCTCCCACCCGCGCGTGCAAGGTTCCTACGGAGACCGGCTCGACCCCCTGTGCCCCTGCCCAAGCCCGGGGCTGGCTATGGGGAAGACAGCCCCCACCCCAGCCAGGCACCCAGGCCCGGATGGGTGCCCGGGGCGTAGCCCCGCGGGGCGCAGATGGGGGCAGATCTGAGCGGTCCCGGCATGCCGAGGCGGGCTCTCTCGGCCCTGGGGATCCGGTCACGACGGCGCGGGGCCGGCCTGCCGGGCGATCAGCGAGATCCACTCCTGCCGCTCGCTCCTAGGACAGGGCAGAGAGAAAAGAGGCACCCTGGATGAGAAACAAGCCCTTCCCTGCCCCGCACCACCAGCTCGGCGAGCTCCAAGGGGGATATCAGCCCCTGCCCCGCTACTCCTTTGGAAAAAATCGAGGCATCGCTCCCAGCCGCGCTGCGCAGAGGGCGAGCTCCCGGCTTCATCGACCCTAGTCCGGGCTGGTCCCGCACTCACGCGCTGGCGGCCCGGAGCAGGAGCTCGGCGCTGGCCCCGCGGTGGTTCTGGGAGAGGCGGAGGCGGAAGGCGAGGTCGGCCTCGAGGGGCTCTGCTTCGACGTGGCTGGCGCTGGCGTAGTCCTGGACGGAAAACCGGCCATCCCTACGAGGGGAGCAGGGGGTCACGGGAGGGCACGGGAGCACCCATGTGCCCCCTGGCACGCAGGGCGAGGGCGTCCCGACGGCCCTGCGGGAGACGGGCGCACAGCCGGACTCACTCCCTCCGCCGGGACAGCAGCAGCAGGTCGCTGAAGAGGTGCAGGTGGATGGGCTTCCTGCTCAGGCGGGGGCGAGACCCCGTGCCGCCGTCCTGCGGGAGGACGTGGGTCAGCTCCCCGGCCCGAACCAGCCAGCGCCCCCGGCTGATGAGTGGGATGGCCTGGACACAGAGACGGTGCAACGTACAGCGCCTGGCGCGGGAGGACCGCCCCACACCGCTCCAGGGACAGGGTCAGGCGCCTAGCAGGCCTGATGTTTGCAGCAAGCACGTCGCGCCATCTCAGCGCACCTGTCAAGGCATGGCACCCACTGGGCTTCCCTCTGCCCCGGGGCCCTCACCTTGGTCTTCAGGAACTCCACCTGCTTCTCCAGCAGCACCAGCTCCTCCGTCTGCTTCATGCGCCGCACGCTCTCGTTGCACTCGGACACGATCTGGAGAGAGGCCCGGAGAGCCGCGGGTCGCCCCCAGCCCCGCCAGGCCCCACGCCCCAGCCTCCCCTCCCCAGCGGGGCTCCCTGCAGTGGAGAGACTTCCCGTCTGTCCCTGCCTGCAGCAGCTGCCAGCCCAGCTCGAGGGGCGATGCTGAGGGCCCGGAGCCGATCTCGGGCACCCGCCGGGCATCGCGCTGTCACCTGCGCCCACAGACCGAGAGACTGTCCTGGGCGAGCGGCTGCCGGGCATCTCTGGCCCCTGCTCCTTTGGGGGTGCAGTTAGCTCAGCGCGGCCCTGCCCAGCACCTGCCTCAGAGCAGAAATCGGGCCCGCGGGGCGCATCCTTACCTCCCCTACGGCCTTCAGGGCAGCGCCGATGGCCTCCCCCAGCTCGGAGCCCGCCGGGGCCAGCTTCAGGATGTTCTGCGGGGCAGGGGGGACAGTCAGGGGGATGGGCTGGGTGGGGGGCACCCGTCTCCAGAGAGGGATGCTAGGGGCCGCCTCACGCAGCCCTGCGCCCCGCGCACCTCCAGCAGCATCTTTAGGCGGGTGATCCTCTGGAAGGGCAGCACCAGGAAGGACTTGAGGGGCTGCCGGCGGCACACCGCCTGCCCTTCCAGCCGCCGCAGGACTTGCAGGAACCGCCCGTTCTCCCGCCTGCCGCGCGGAGAAGTGAAGTGGAGGGGTGCGAGGGAGCCCCGTGACGCCCGGGCCGCGGCAACACCCCCCACCTCCTCCCAGGAAGCAGACGAAACCCGCAACGCTCCCCTCCCAAACGCACAGCCCGGTGGGCAGGAGCGGAGCTACCCCATGCACTGCAGCAGGGCGGTGACTCTGGACCCTACTGACGGCCGTGCTTGCGGGCCCCCGGCTGCGAGGCCGAGCGCCGCCCCCCGCCCCCACCCGCGGCCTCACGTCAGCTTCTGCACGAGCTGCTCCTGGTACATCTGGTTGGTGACGTAGGGGATGTAGACCCTGCGGAAAGCCGGGCAGTGCCTCAAAACCACGGCCCCCAGCCCCGCCAGGAAGATGTCTTTGTCCAGCTCCTCCTCCAGCTCCAGCAGAAACCTGCGGAGGCGAGGCAAAGCGTCCTGCCGCCAGGAGCCTGGCTGCGCTCCCACCACCCAGGGCCTGCAAGGGGTGGGATCGTGCTCCTACCCGTCCCTGCAAGGGTTCAGGACCGCGGCAGCCACCCCGCACCCAGGCCCCCGTTACCTGTCGCTGACGCCCTTCACCTGGGGCAGGTTGGAGAAGAGCTGGTGCAGCTCCGTCGCGGCCAGCGCGGCTTGCAGGGGCCGCGAGCTCCGGAAGTGGCTCACGGCCACCCCGAGGCTGCGCAGGTAGGTGGCCTCCGACGTGATCACCTCGAACAGTGCCTGTGGCAGGGACCGCGTGCCATGCTCAGCACCCCCGCACCTCTTGCAAGCATGGGGGGCCCAGGCCCTGCCTCCACCCCCCTCCCCACGGGGCTCGGCTGTGCCACCTGCTCCCTGCCTGGGGCACGATCCCCTTCTGGGTGAGGGGCGGTGCAAAAGAGACCAGCCGCTCGACGGCCTGGCTACCTCCTGCAGACGGTGCTGCTGGGGCGTGATGCTCTCCAGCAGCCGCCGGCTCTTGACCTCGGGGAGGTCCTGCCAGGAGACGCCGTAGTCGTGGGGGGCTGCGTGGAAGGCAGCGCTGAGCAGGGAGGAGGACAGGAGGCCGGCGAGGGTCAGGCTGGAGTCCACCCGGAAAGACCAGTCCTTGGGCTTCGGCCCCACGGCCTGGAGCTGCTTCGCCCAGTAGTCCTGGGAGAGGAGCGCTGGGTGGAGGGGGAGAGGCCTCAGCACGGACGTAGCCGCAGGAGCCAGCGTGCACGGACCCGGTGCTTGGATCCTAGCTGGCATCCAGCGATCCCGGGCCAGGACCGGCTTGTCGGCGCTCGTCGGGGGGCTCCCCCCACCCGCCAGGCCGGGGCCGGGCAGCGGTCAGTACTCACGCATCTCCACACCCTTGGGGTCCGCTCTCCATTTCTCCTTCTTCTCTTTCCTGCGGGTCTGCTGCAGGGACCTGGAAGCAGCAGGGGCTGCCTTTTAGGCCCCAGGGAGAGCCCCAGACCCCCCCGCCAAGGCACCTCGTGCTGGGGGGGCTGGCACCAGAGGCATTGGGCTCCACGAGGCCTGGGGAGGAAGGTCTTTGATCCAGGATGGGTGCAGGGGGCGACTGGCACAGGCTGCAGCAGCGGGAAGTAAAAAGCCAGGGTGCAAGCCCGTCCTGGCGATTGGGGCCCCCAGGTCAAGGCCCAGGCATTGGGTGCACAGGATTTAGCCCCCACTTTGTGACCATAGCCAGGCACAGCCACCGGGAGCCGGGGGGGAACAGGATCGGAGCAGGGAGCACCCCATCTCCCACAGCCCCTGGGCACTGCAGGCTGGGGGAGCCCTTGTGAGGCAAGGGGGGGACCCCCACGGTACAGAGCAGGATGAGACCTTCGCCCCCACTGCCGCTCAGCGCGCCCACGAAGGGGGAAGCCCGACTGCACCGGGCGAGCGGCTGCGGGGCGTCGAGTTGGGCGCAGACCCCTGGGAACGGGGCGGTGACCTGGGGTCGCAGGGCAAGGTCCAGCCCATGCATTACCTAGCCATCGCCTCGGGGAGGTTGTCCAGGGAGCCGTGCAAGGCCTTGTGCCCAGGACCTGGTGCCTGCAGCCTGCTTCCCTCGCCGAGCCGGACCGTGGGCACCAAGGGCAGGGTGCCAAGGGCCTCGCTGTGCTCAGGCCGATCCTCTCCTAGGCAGAAGACCCGGGGTGAGGTGCAGCCAGGCCCACGCTGCTCCGGACACCTCACCAGACCCATTCGCCCCCTGCCCGCTTGCTCCCCACGGCACGGAGAAGCCGAGCACTGCCCAGGATGCAGCCGTGTGCTCCAGGGCACCAGCACCCCGGCCC
>NW_017728926.1:10552725-10553858 GCF_001723895.1 Crocodylus porosus
GGAGTCCGACCGCGTGCGCTTCCGGCAGAAGAAGTCCATGGGGGCGATGCACAGCCTGGCAGGACGAGGGCGGCTGGTCAGGGCTCGCTCCCGGGGTCTCCGCAGCTCCCTGTCCTTGTCTGACAGGTACCCGGGGCTTTCCAGCCCGTGCTCCACCCTGCCCTGCCCCGGGGCCGGCGGTGCGCACAGGCCCTGCATCCGCCCCAGCCCCAGCTCATCTCCAGGAGTCTCAGGACCTGCTGGCAAGGGGTCAGGTCCCCCCTCCCCACAGCCCTTGCAGCCCCCCGACTCCCTCTGCAAAGGCCCAGGGCAGGAGCAGGACGGTACCTGGAGGAAGCCCCCAAGCCAGGGGAAGAAGAAGCTGCTTGTGCTCCCACCTGCAGCTAAATAACCTCCCTTGTTAGCAGCTCCTCTTAAGGGCCCCCAGCTGAGGGCTCTGGCTCTGTGGGGCAGAGCAGGTGGTAGCTGTTCCTTTGCTGCAGAGGAGCAATGAGGGGCGGGGGGCATCTGCCCACCTTGGGGGCAAGCCAGGATTTGCCACCGCCGCAGCTAGCTGGGAAGCGGAGCAGGGACAGGCAGCTTGGAGGGGAGGCGTCCAGCTCCTGCACCCGGGTGTAGGGCTTGCACCCGCTCTGCACCATGCTGGCAGGCAGCGCTTTCTGGATGAGGCCTCGAGCACGGGCGCCTGCTAAGGGCGGTGGGGACCCAGTCTGCCCCCACGCTCCCTGCCTCTTTGAGGCTGGGCTGGTGCTTGCAGGTCTGCTTCCTGTCCCGGATGCCCCCCGCCGGGGATGATGCTGCCTCGAGCGGGGCGCTGGCCTCATCTTGCCTGACTTTGCTGTGATCCTACCTGCTTGTGGGCTCAGCAGTAAAAAGCACCCTGTTCAAATTTCCGGATGACACTAAGATGTGGGGGGACGTGGGCACACTGGAAGGGTGCAACAGGCTGCAATCAGACCTGGACAGGTTACAGGGGTGGGCGGACGAGAATAGGATGGGTTTCAACACAGACAAGTGCAAGGTGCTGCACCTGGGGAGGAACAACCGGCACCAGACCTACGGGTTGGGGAACTCCCCTCTTGTCAGCACGGAGGCGGAAAGGGATCTGGGGCTCATCATTGACTCCAAGATGA
>NW_017728926.1:10554007-10593022 GCF_001723895.1 Crocodylus porosus
AGCACCGCCAGGAGTGACCAGGAATAACGGTCACAAGCTGGCAGGGGGTAGTTTTAGGTTAGATATCAGGAGGCGCGACTTCACGGTCAGGGCGGCTAGGGTCTGGGACCAGCTTCCAAGAGAAGTGGTGCTGGCTCCTAGCCTGGGGGTGTTTAAGAGGAGGTTAGACAAACCCCTTGCCGGGGTCGTTTGACCCCAGTACTCTTTCCTGCCATGGCAGGGGGTCGGACTCGATGATCTGCTCAGGTCCTTTCCAACCCTAGAAACTATGAAACTATGAAGGGGGTGGCTGGCTGGATGGGCTCAGACCCTCCCCAGACAGGCCAAAGAAGAAGCTGCCCTGTGTGGCCTGGGCTGTGCGCGAGCTCGGGGACCGGATGCAGAGCCCCAGGCCGGAGCCCTGGGACCGATGCTCGGCCCCTCTGCTGCTGCTGTCCCTGCGCCCAGGGCAGGAGCCTAGGTCGCCAGGCAGGACGGAGGGCTGTCCTGGCTTAACTCGCATGCCCTCCTGGCCCGGCACAGCTGGGTACCCGGCCGGAGCGGCCTTGCCTGGTGGCTGCAGCGCGAGGCTCGGTGGGGGGTGGTCGTGCCCAGGTCACAAGATGAGTCCGTGTTCCATGCTCCCCCCCCAGCCCTGCCACGAGGCACCGGGTGAGGCTGCCCTGGGCCGTAATCCCCCAGGAGGCTCCCGGAGAGCGGCCGTGCAGCCCCCGGATGGAGCCCCCGCCTGCATATCGGTGCCTGCAGCTGCTGTGGGATCGGGGCTGGATGCGGCGGGTCCCACCCAGGAGCCAGCCACCACCCGGGGCTGCTCGGATCCAGGTGTGGCCACAGGCCCGAGGCGGGGCGGCGGGGCAGACCTGGTCCGGCACGGCGAGACGGGGGCAGGACGGAGGGGCCGGAGGCTTCCAGGCTAGGGTGGAGGGTGGGTGGCTCGGCGAGACGCATGCCCTTCTTCCCCGCCAGCAAATCTGAGGCATTTAATGGTGCCCATAATGACAGAGAGGTTCCTCAGGACCCTGCCTGGCACCTCGGCTGCAGCTCCCCGCCCCGCTGGGGCCGATGCTCCCGCACCCCCGCGCCAGGGAGCAACGCCCATGCCCGGGGTCTTGTCCTTGCGGTCTCGGCCCAGCCCTCAGTAGGCACAACGGGCCCCAGGGATCATGCTGCGGCTTTCTGAGGGAGTCAGGCCCTTCCCTGAGACCCGTCCTCCCTCCAGGGGATCCAGGCACCTAACTCCCTTGGGCTCCCTTGAAACTCTGCAGCCACACAGCCGCGGGGGCCTGAAGATGCCCCTTGCTGGATGAGGGGAGCTCGGCTTCGCTCGGTCCCGGCCCTCGCCCAGCAGTCGGGGCAGAGGTGAGATGCCCGCTGCACCGGCCATGCAGCTGTGCCTCCCCGGACCCGGTCAGGATCTGGCCCCGAGGTGCCCACGCGTCCCCCTCCAGGAGAGCGGCCGGAGGAGAAGGCAGGTCCGTGCAAGGAGAGGCCTCGTTCCCGGGGGCCGCTGGAGACCCCCCAGGCACGGCCCCGGGTCTCTGTCCTGGGGAGGGGTCCCGCCCCGGGGGCTCAGGCCTGGCCCTGCTCCAGCTTGCGCGTGGCGTGCTTGAGGCGGTCGCTCTCCCGCAGGTTGCGCAGCCGGGCGCTGCGGCTGGTGATCTCCTCCACGTGGCCCTTGGGCACCCAGCCCCGCTCGCCGTCCGACAGGCGGATGGCCTCGATCCACCCTGCGCGACAGAGACGGCCCCGCGTTAGCCGGGCGGGGGGCGGGGGTGCCGCTGCGGGGAGCGGGGTGCGGAGCCCCTCACCGTCGCTGGTCCTGGTCTTGACGGCCAGGATGTCGGCCTTCTCCAGCGTCAGCTCGTCGTGCTCCTGGGCCTTGTAGCCCTTGACGCACTGCACCTGGGCGCTGTCTAGGAGCGGGACGCGGGCGTGAGCCGCCGGCCGGGGCGCGCCGCTCGGAAAACGGGCACCCCCCAGGATTGGGCCCCAAGGGGTGCCCCACTGTAATGCTAGCGGGGGGCAGACCGGCGCGACCGCACCGACGGTCCGGGGCCCGTCCCAGCAGAGCGGCTGGGCTGCAATCGGGACGATGCCCCGACGGCCGGGGAGTGGGGCAGCTCGCGGCGGGCAGGTACCTGCGGTCTCGGTGACATGCTCCTTGCCCGCCTGGGGGCTGCAGGGCACCATCGCCGACATCCATCGCTGCTTCTCGCTCCTGCGGGAGAGGCTGGTCAGCAGAGCCCCTGCCCCGCGGCAGGCCACGGTGGCAGCTGGGAGAGAGTATCCCTGAAGGACCTAACCGTGAACGCCGGAGATCTCTCCCGGACGGCCCCACTCCGCTCCAGCACTGGACCGAGCGGCGGCCTGGACACCACCTCTGCTGCGCTCGGGACCCACGGGGTACCCACCCTCAGCTGTCGGGGCATAGGCCTACCCAAAACCCTCCAGGGATGAGGATGCTGAGCTGGCCTAGGGGATCTGGGCCGGCCCAGCTGACCGTGCCATCCATGCGTCGACCTGGTACTGCAGTGCTTCCAGGACCGGTGCAAAAAAAACAGAAAAAAAAAAGTCTCCCCGGCACTCACTCGGTCTGCGCCCGCAGCAGGATCTGGTGCTTCAGGCTCTGGCTGTCGAAGAGCTGCAGGTGGAAGATCTGCCCCGGGATCCCCTGGAGCTTCTTGCTCAGGTCGGTCACTTTGAGCTCGGGCATCTTGGCGTGAGCGAACACGGCAAACTTCCCCGTCCTGCGGGCGAGGAGCGAGAGGGCCCGCTCGGTGCCTGTGATAGCGCCGAGCCGGCCGGGCCCTCTGGGCAGAGCTGAGTATCGCCAGCACCCGAGATAACCCCAGCCGCGAGCACCCATGGGCGCCTGCCCTCCGGGCATCTAATGCCCCACGGCCAGCGCCCCGTGACTGAGATGCCCCCTGTCCCGGGGGACTCGAGTGGGGGTGCCAGGTCGGAGAGAGCTAGACTGGTCCACGCTGCCACCCCTCTGCTCCCTTGGCCTTGTGCCAGGGTCTCACCTCCCCCGGCAGCCCCCCGGGACCCAGACCCGCGCCCCAGCTCTCACTCCTTGCGTCGGGACAGCAGGAGACAGTCGTTGAAGAGGTGCAGGTACACAGTGCGGGTGCACAGCTTGAACTTGGAGGCGAACGTGCTGAGCAGCGGCACGTCCACTTCCACCAGCTCCCCGTGTTTCACGAGCCAGCGCGACTGGGAGATCAGCGGGAAGATCTGGGGGGGAGGGAGGAGGTGGGGAATCGGGCCCGTGGGTCCCGGGAGCTCAGAGCAGCGTGTGCCGATTGCCAGCGGGAAGCAGCAGTGCCGTGGGCGCTTTCGGGGCCTGCCGCCCTTGAGCTTGACGCCGAATAGCGAGAGCTGGGAGCTGCGCGCCAGCTTGTGCAGTGCCCATTGCCCCAAGCTGGTTCCTTGCAGGTCCCATCTGATACCTGACCTGAGCGCAGCCCCTTCGGGCAGGGACAGACGTACCCGAGCGCAGGTCTCTGCAAGGTCCCGGTCCTTGCTGCTCTCCCCGGAGTCGCTGCCTTGCAAGAGGTGCCCGGTTCTTTCCCCACTCCCTGCCCTGTGCCCGGGGGAGGGATACTCACAGCACTCACCTTACTCT
Organism: Crocodylus porosus; assembly: GCF_001723895.1. Lineage (NCBI taxonomy): Eukaryota > Metazoa > Chordata > Crocodylia > Crocodylidae > Crocodylus > Crocodylus porosus. The sequence goes on from NW_017728926.1 coordinate 10,557,636, forward strand.
CAAAGTGGATTTTCTTGTTCAGGTGAATGAGCTCCTCTGTCCTCTTCATGGAGCGGACACTGGCGTTGCACTCCTTCACCAGCTGCGGGGAGACGCGTCTCTTAGGGGCCTGCTCACTGCTCCCATCCGGCCAGCAGCCCCCGCGGACCTGCCCCGGCCTCCCCTGATTGCCGGTGTCGGGGGGTCTCCCACCCCAGCCTCCAGAAAGGCAAACTAGAGCTCCCCCAGGCTCTGGTGGGGTCTCACCCGCATGTCCAGAGATGCAGCGATGCACCCACAGGCCTGCTCCGCTCCGCCGTGCCCTCCCACCGCGCCGGAGCAAGCGCCCAGGGACTCGCCGCCAGGCCGGCACGGACATGCCCCGTACCTTCTTGAGCTCGTTGAAGGCTTTGGTGGCCGTGTCCTCATCCCGGGAGCCCTGCAGGGTCCGTTTCAGGATGTTCTGCAAGCAGGGGACGTAGGGACCTGAGCTGCCCAGAACGTGCGTGGGATCCGGCCGGCACGCGCCCGTGAGGGGACATCCCGCCCGCGCACCCAGCCCCAGCTTCGCCCGGCGAGACCCGCTCTGATCCAGGCTCTGATTTCCCCCGTCGCTTTGCACCGTCACAGTGTTAGGGAGATGCCAGAGCCCAGCCACCACTGTTGCAGCGCGAAGCTCTCAATTCATCTATTGCACACGGACGGTTTTGTTCCCAAAACCGCCCCAAAGGCCTGAAAATCACGGGAGCCTAGCGAGCTTGGGCTGCAAGGGAGCGCCAGTGGCCGCAGCTAGCCTAACCCTGCCTGAGGCAGGATCAGCCCTGCCCAAACCATCCTGCACACATCCATCCTCTCACCTCCTCATTGCTGCTGAGGTCGCTTCCCAGGCCAGCACTCCCCTTCTCTGCCCTGCCCGCCCTGCTCTGTGCCCCAGGAGACCTCCCCCGGGGGCCCGGCGCGGCAGGGCTCACCTCCACCAGCATCTTCAGGCGCATGATTCTCTGGAAGGGCAGGATCAGGAAGGACGTGAGGGGCAGGCGCTGACACACGGGCCCCTCTTCCAGCTTGGCCAGGATGCCTGGGAACTTGGCATTGTCCTGCCTGCAAAGACAGGGCGTTGGGAGGGTCCCAGGAGGTGCAGAGACCAGGGGTGCTCCCAGCGGGGGGAAATGTTGGGGTGCCCGCACAGAGCTTCCCTTCGAGGAGCTGGGACAGGACCGTGGAGACGGGGCGGGGGGGGGGTGAGCCCCCCAAGGACCCCGTGCCCCCACCCCCGCCTCCCGTGGCGAGCGGGGCACGCACAGCAGGCGCTGGTAGGTCTGCTCCTGGTAGGCCTGGTTGGTGACGTAGGGCAGGTAGACGCGGCGGAAAGCGGGGCAGTGGCGCAGCACGATGTCGCACACGTCGAAGAGCAGGATGTCCTCCTCCAGCCGCTCCTCCAGCTCCAGCAGGAACCTGCCGGGGTCACGGCACCGCGCGGGGGCTCAGGGGAGCGGGCACGGCCCCCTGCCCCGCTCCTGTGCCCTTTGGGGGGCAGGGTCTCTACGGGGCTTGAGCGGGCAACCTCTGAGCTGACCTTTCGCTGACGTCCTTCACCTCGGGCAGCTTGGAGAAGAGCCACTGCTTCTCCTGGGGCCCCAGGCACTCGTTCAGCTCCCGGGAGTTCATGAAGTGGTCCACCGCGATGGACAGGCTGTGGATGTACGAGGCCTCCGAGGTGATCAGCTCAAACTTGGCCTGCGGGGCGGGGGGCAGAGGCCCTGAGTTGGGGACGGGCATCAGGGTGGGGATGGCCGCGTGCCACCGGCATCGCCCCCCGCTACGCCTGGGAGCAGACGCCGGCAAGAGATGCCAGGGGACCTAGCAGCTGCCTCGTGCCAGCCCCCATCGCCGCGGGGAGGGCGATGCCCGGTCCGTGCCAGCGGGCTGAGCGCCCACCTCCTGCAGCTTGCACTCCTGGAGGCTGATGGTGCCGAGGACCCCGCTGCTCCGCACGTCCGGGATGTCCTGCCACAGCGAGAAGGTGGAGCCGCGGGACGCGCGCTGCGAGCGGAAGGAGCTGCTGGGAGACAGGTTGGTCTTGGGCGGCGCCAGCGCCTCGTCCTCCTCCTCCGCCAGCGCGTCCTCCCGCTTCTGCCGCTGGATCTCCCGGTCGATGGCCACGGCGCTGTACTCCTGGTACAGGATGGCTGCGGGGCGGCGGGGCGGGATTCAGGGCTCCTGCGCCGGCACCGGCAGAAGGGTGCCCTCCGCCCCAGCACCCGGGGTAGGAGGCCCGTGCCTGCCCGGGCCATGGGGAGATGGGTGCACAGCCCGTCTCCGGGGGCAGGAGGGCCGTGGGCCGTGCCCTCCAGCACGGCGTGGCGGGGCACTGGCTCTCCTCTCTAGGCCCCCGGGCCCTGCCCTTGCCCGGGCCGCAGGGGCCGAGGCCTGGGGCGGGACCGCGGCTGCTTACAGTTCAGGAGGAACCGGGACTGCCGCCTCTCGTGCTTCAGCGCGGCCCCCCCGGGGGCCTCCTGCTCCGCCTTGGCCCTGGAGAGAAGGGGAGAGGCCCCGGCCAGGCATGAGGGCTTAGACCTGCCCCGGCCCAGGTGACCCCACGCCCGGGTGTCACGGCCCCGCGTCTCCCGCATCCAGAGGAGAGCCACCGGCCTGTACCTGGGCCCGCCGTCGCTGGCTGGGGGCGGATGCTCGTCGGCGCCGCAGCTCCGCTCCCTTCCTCCCAGTTTCCCTGCAACGAGGGGGAGCAGGTTTGCACGGTCCCTGAGCCGGTGCCTTCCTCCCCTGCGAGGGGCACCGCGGTCCCCGTCTCGGTGCACAAGGGAAAAGCCCACAATGCACCTGTGCAGAGATGGGCACCACTCGCACCCGCAACCCCTCGCCTGCCTTGTGTCCGAGCGCCTTGCTCGCCAAGCCAGCGGGCCCTGCCGGCTACGGGGAAGGGGAGAAGCGACCCGCTGCGTGGCAGAGTGGGTTCCCCACCAAAGACAGGCGGCAGGGCCACGGGCATTTGGGCTAGGTGCGGAGACCACACTCTCCCGAGAGCAACAGGAGTAGGACGGAGGGCCCAAGCAAGGAAGGACGCTAACTCGCAGGCAATCAACAGCTCCGAGCCAACCACACCAGTGTGACCAGTGCGAAAACCCCAGTACCTTCCTGGCTTGCCCCAGCTCCTTTCTCCTTGGCAGCGCCGCGGGCGGACAGGGACTTGCCCAGCTTGAGGGCGAAGGTGCCGCGGCGCTGAGACAGCTGCAGCCGGTTCACGAGCTCCGAGGCGGAGAAGCGTCGCCTCTCCTGATCCGCCGAGGCCTTGGCGCTCTGGCCGCCCGCGTGCGGGGGCAGCGCCAGGTCCAGCGTCTCGGGCACCTCGCGGGGGTACCCATCCGGAGCCGGCCCCAGCGCCCGCAGCGCCATCTCCCCCAGCGTGAGCTCCCCTGCGGGCCGCGTGGCCTCGGGGCACGGGAATCGCCTGTCCCCCTCCAGGCTGGGGATGCTGTCGCTGGGGCTGTCCGGGGAGTAGACCCGGATTTTCCTCCCTGCAAGGAAGGGGGAGACGGTCAGCTGCACTGGAGGGAAGCGCGGGGCAGGGAGGGCGCCGTGGGATGGGGCTTCAGCCGCAGGAGGCTGCTTCCCGCTCCTGGATGAACGCATGCAACACGCTCAAGCTGGGGGAGGGAGGTGCGACTCAGGCAGGGAGAGTGTCGCACACTCCATGCTCTCGTGAGGTAGGCCTGCAGGTTACAGATGGGGAAACTGAGGCACAGATGCAGCCAATGGCCTCCAGACTCGCCACTGCAAAGCTTTCTTCCCTCCCGTGCCTCACCACACCGCTCTTTGCACATGCGCGTTCCAGCAAGAGGTGCATCCCAGAGCTAAAAACCCTGGAAGGCTAAGTGATGTGCCCAAGGTCGCACTGGGGGGCAGTGGCAGAGCTGCCAAGGGAGCTGAGCCAGGTCCAGGCCCAGGTCGCGGCCTGTCCTCCTCCAACAACCTCCCGCTACACGAGCGGGCTCCGCGTGGGGCGCTCCCCGGCTGCCTCTGGGCCGCGGGCTGCCGGGTTCTCCGTGCACGGAGAACAACCGTAGCTGGGTCTCGTACCAGGCGAGTCCCCTGTGGGGAGTACTCACAGGCCAGCTTCTCCTTGCCTGTCCCCTGGGACCCTCGCCGCCGGGCGGCCGGCCCGCCGAGCAGCTCGTGGAGAGAGGAGTCGCTGAACGACGAGGGGGGCGAGTCGGACGCCTCGGGGGGGCGGCCGTGGGGCCAGCTGTCCGCCTTCCCCTGCACCTGCCGGCCCTGCGGGGCGCAGAGCCCTGCCGTCCCGGGCTGCGCGCCCCCGCCCCCGGCACAGCTCCCAGAGGGGGCCCAGGCGTCCGGGATCCAGCCCGTCCCGTGGCAGAAGTCCAGGTAGCCCTGCGGGGCGGGGGGCCAGCCTTCGGGGCACGGCGGGGGGCTCTCTGGGCCCCGATCCTCGGAGGAGCTCTGGAACAGGCCGCGGTCCCCTGGAGCCGGCGGCTGGAGGGCGGGCAGCTCCACGAAGGACAAGCTCTCCTGCTTGCAGACGGCCACGTGGTGCCTGGCTGGGCCCTGGGGCTCGCCCACGGTGAGGACCCCCATGCCCTCGCTGGCGTGACGGTACGGCGCTGAGGTCAAGTGCGGCTGGAAGTCAGGCCGGGGGCGGTAGTCCATCCCCAAGGGCAAGGCCGGGCCTCAAACCTGGAGGGGGGAGACACAGCAAGGCATGCATCAGGGACGGGGCACGATGGCTCGGCGACCGGAGGAAACCCCCGCTCCACGCCGGCCAGCAGCCACCGCGGTGGCGGGCCACGAGGCTTTGGCCACCCCAGGGGCCGTCTGGGCCACGTGCCTGGGAGAAAGAAGCCCCTTCGCTTCTCCCTGCCCCGGCGGGCGACGATGCAGCCCAGCTGCCTCCTTCCCGCGGCCTGGAAACCCGGGCGTCACCCGGAGCAGCCGGGCCCGAGGGAGCGAAGCCTCCCTCCAGCGACTGCCACCACGGAGCCGGCTGCCGCGGGGAAGCCCTGCTCCGGCTGCCAGGGTGGTTCCCCGCGCACAAAGGATCCCATTCATCCGTGCCCGTGCGTGACCCGGAGCTGTGTTTGCTTTCGCGGCTCGATGGCCGTTCGCGGCGCGGTGGGAGCTGATGAGCTGGCCGGGGACTGGACACGTACAATGGCTCGGCTTTATCTGCTCCCTGCACCCGGGGTCTGGTAGACAGACACGGGGACGGACCGCCAGCGGGGGTAAGTCCACCCAGAGCCCTTGGGCCTCAGTTTTCCCATCTGCAAAATGGAGCTAATGACCCCAACTTCCCCTGCAATCTGCTTTGTCATGACCCACAGGTTATTTTCCCTCCCACTGACAGCTGGAGAGACCCTGCCAGCCTTCAGTTCAACGGGAACAGTGCCAGCCGCTGAACCACCCAGCATGGGCTGGTCTCCCGGCCGCTTTGCTCTGAAGCCCCGATCGCGAAACCTCAGAGCCGCCAAAACCCCAGAGAACGTCTCCTGCCCAGATCAGAAGGGAAATGTTTCCAGGAGGTGGCTGGATGCAGGTCCCGGGAGGACCAAGCCAGTGCCCCCGGACGGCGCCAAGGGGGCCAGCTCCCCTCCGGACTGGGTCCGGATTGATCCTGTTCGGAAGGACGCAGGCGTCCTGGCTGCCAGGTCACACTCGGCTCCTCTCCATTTCTGCCCTGCGCGGCACCACCCGCTCCCGCTCAAAGCGGGTACAAGCAGAGAGAGGCTGCAGTTGCCCCTCTCGCCATCCCTCTGCCCAAGGAGCCCAGCCCTGTATCAAGATCAAGACCAGGAAGCTGGCTGCCACCTCCGCTCGACCCGCTGGCAAGGGTGGCAGCAGCTGGGCACCGTTTGGCTGTGGGCTTCACCCTCCCCGGGCTGTCTGCATGCAGAGACACTGGGAAGGAAGAAGATCCCTCCAGCCGGCAGCAAAGACTTGCTCAGAGCAACAGCTCTGCTGCAGTTAAAACCAAGACTCCTGTCCTGGAAATCACGGGCGCACGGGCTTGCAAACAGCTGCAGGGTGGCACCGAGATGGCTGCGGGGACGGGATCTGTCTCCCCTGGCGGGGAGCGGTGTGAGGGGCCCGGGGATGCTGGGGTTTTCCCCCAGGGCTTGAATCTTACGCCTCGCGCCTCGCTGCCTGCTGAGTTGGTCTCAGGTGACGCTGGCACCCGTTGCCCTTTGCAGGAAGGTGACTGTGACCCGGGGCCAAGGGGAACGAAGGAAGAAAGCATCAGAAATCAGAGCCGAGTTGAAATCAGCCTCCTCTTGAGACGACCCACGTGCCATGCACATGGCGCCTGCTCTTGGCAGCCCTGCAGGGCTGCCATCATTAGGGCTCAGAGTCAACACCCGGTGAGGGGACAGGGCGCATGTGCCGGCTGCTCTCTGTGCAAGCCGTTGGCCTGAGAGCCGACCTTGCCGAGCGCTCTCAAACCCACCTGGAGGCATCTAGGAAACCCAAGAAGGGTGAAGGACTGTGGCCCATGGCAAAGCCATCCCGGCGCGTTGCTTCTCCAGGGAGATCCGTAGGCGGGGTCACTACCAGCGTTGGCCCGAGCAATGGGGCTTCACTGAGCACTGGGGAAGGTGGCCTAGCTCCACACCGTCCTGCTTGAAGAGCTGGCACGGAGGAGCTCCTTGGTTAAACAGTAACTCGTGTTTCAGAGGAACAATAAATCCGGAAAACAAAGTTCAGTGTCTTATGGCCGGCTTATCAGCACCGAGGGCTCGCACTGGCCCCGTCACCCCCGGCGCACTGTAGCTCCCGGGGGAAAATGGGTGGGGAAAGAAATGCCCCACACTGCAAAACCTTATAACATCCCCAAACTGCTGGCAGTGCTTCAAGGGGGTCTCAAATGGTCCCCAAATGCAGACGATGCTTTTTCCGACCGCTGCCGCCGCAACAACTGGCAAATTCAAGCGCAACCCTCGTGGCAAGTCATGGGCTAACCAGCAAATGGGAAGGGGGTCCCGGGCGCCGTGGAGCCCGACTCTGGGTTACAATCCCAGCACGCTGCCCTTCTCCGGCTCGGCGGCTGGGAGAAACCCTCCCTGCGCTGGCTGCGAGGCAGAGCCAGGCCGGATTTCAGAGCAGTGGCGCACAATGCAAATATGGCACATACCTCGGCCTTGTTGTCTTGGGTCTAATTACCCCCGACACGCTCGTTAGGAGCAACACGTCGGCGCCTGGGGGCCGTGTTGCTCCTAAGCAGCTGTTGCTGTTATGGGAAGCGCCGAGTAGGGAAAGAGTTGGGAGTGGGGAGGGTAGGTTGCTGGGGAAAGGTCATATCGAGCGGTGCTGGGACGAGGTTGTTGCTCATATCAGGTGCTGCTGCAAATGGGTGTGGACTGCATTATGGAGTCAGCTTTGGTTGTCCATTCCCGGTGGCTTCTGCCAGAGCAAGGGGCAGAGTTAGGGTTTCGCCGTGGGGGGTGCTAAGTACCGTCATGCAACGCTGGGCATTAATGAAGCTCCAGACAGTCAGCTGGGGTGAACGAGTGTCCGTTGACCCAGGGGGGCTGTAGCGGGCACTGTCCTGGGTGCCGTCTGGGAGGGAAAGCTCCCAGCCTAATGGTGTCCCTCCCTCGCCCCTGCTCCAGGCCTGGTGCTTCTCCTCCCCAGGAGGGGATGCAAGGGGACAAAGCCCCTCCGGCCTGGATGCAGCTGGCAGGAGCGGATCCCAGGGAAATCCCGGAGCGGAGACTTGGAGCCGGGAGAGCTGGGGGGGCTTGGAACAGGACTTGGGGAAGGGCAGCAAATCCCACGCCGGAAAGACCCCCTGGCTTCGGCAGCCGGGGCCAGACCCAGGCATGAGAGCAGCAGCTGGGGGGCAGGACACCTGGGTCCCAGCAATCACGGGGCCACAGGCCCTGCTGCCTCCCCAGCCAACCCCTCCTGCCTCGGCAGCGAACCAGGGGTGGCACCCACGGAGCCCGGAGCCCCGTCTGCACGGGAACCGGAGCCACGAGTCCCGGAGGAGGCTTCGGGTGCTGGTTGTGGGGCGCAGCGCCCCAGCCACCCCGCTGCAGGCAGCAAGCTCCCCAGGACAAAGGCCGCCCCGCGTCCCTCGCAGGAGGAGGGAGCAAGGAGGGAGGCCACGCGGTTACCTAGCGGGCATTCGGCCAGGGCCCCGGGGCTTCTCCCTCTCTCCTGGGAGTCGCGCCGAGGGATCTGCCGCGACCAGATCGCGCTCAGCTCAGCGCCGCGGGAGACAGGGGCTCGGCTGGGGGGGACGAACATGCCTACCAAACCTCCCTCCGCCAGGCGGGCTGTCCCCTTGCCCCCGCGCTGAGCTCGTGGGCCTGGACACGGCCCCACGCGTGGTGGGGGCGGTGGGATCCCGGGAACAGCCTTTGCACCTCAGCTCCCTGAGCCCAGGAGACGCCCTCTGGGCCCCAGGGCGGCTGGGCACGATCCTGGCCCTCGGGGGCCTACCCCTGGCCTCTTGCCCCGTGCCACCCAGAACAAAGGCGGACGCAGGCGAGAGGGAAGGCCGGACGGGAGGTACCTCATCGGCACGCCGGTGCGCGGCGCCGGCGGCAGCTGCAGCTCCGGGGAGGCGTCCCATGCCTCCTGCCTCGGCGCCCGCCGACACGAAGCCCCGCTGCCCAGCGCTGCCGGGCCCGGGAGGCCTCAGCGGCCGTGCCTCCGCTTGGCGCTGCCCCGCTTCTCCCCCGCGGCCCGGGGACTTCTTCGCTTCATCTCCGGCACCTGCTGGAGCTGCCCGAGCCGGAGCTGCCTCCGGTAGCCCCAGGCCGGCGCGGCGCGGCGCGGGCGGGCGTGTATGAATCCCTCGTCTGTGCGCCGGCTGCACGGGCGGCGGAGGGGGGAGGAGGAGAAGGGGGGACGAAGGGGCTCGAGGGGCGCGGTGCTGTGCTGACTTGCCCGCTGGCTTCTCCTCTGCCGCCCGCCCCACCCTCCCGCTTCCCCAGGGACGTGCCTTCGCAGCAGCGAAAACAGGTTCGTCTGGTCGGGAGACGCGTGGGGAAGGTGCCAGAGGTGGAGAGGGAGCCGCCGAGCCAGACAATAGCGGCCCTGTCCTCCCGGCCGGGCTTGGACGGGGAGAGCGGGAGGCGGAGGCGCGGGGCAGGCCAGGGCCTGGGCGTCCCCGGGGCCTGCTCACAGCCCACGGGCCCAGCTGTTGCACGTCCAGCCATTTCCGAGGCACGAAAGCATTGGCACAGACCCCCCGTCTGCCTGCAGACACCTCATCCAAAGCCCAAACCCTGCCCGGGGCGTTAACTCTGGACCTTCGGGCCGGCAGCGTGCCCGGGAGCTGTATTTTGCAGCCAGCTGTTTGGCGGAGGTGCTTCGGGCGGGGGGCTGGGGGCCCCGGGCCAAAGCAGCCAGTTGCACGGCTGGAGGAAGGATGCGAACGGCAAAGGGCGCAGCGGGGGGGAGAGGCTGTGGCCGGCGGCCCAGGCACCGTGGGGGTGGGCACGGGCCGCGGGTGCGGATGGCGGAGGGGGTTGCAGCAGGTGGGAGCTGGCAGGGCCGGACCTGCGTGGGCGCCCGAGGCAGCGGGGGGAAAGGCTTCCCACCTGCATGCCCGGAGCAGCGAGTGGGAGCAGAGCCCGCTCCCGGAAAGCCGAAAGGAGGAGGGAAAAAGGAAGGAAAAAGCCCCCCTCGCTGCTGCTGTGCTGTCAACACAAGTTCAAGGCCGGGGGGGAGTTTCGGAGGCAGCGCACCCCGGCCCTGCTCACAAGCAGCGTCCTGTCCCCCTCCCACCCCACCTGCCTGGCATGCCCCTCATTATCCACCCCCTCCGGCGGCCTTTAATTATGTCAGATCCCAGCAGATAAATCAGCCCGCTGGCAGGCGCGGCTCGGGGAAGGGCCTCCCGCTTCGCCGCGCCGAGCTGTGGGGCCGTAGGCTGGCGATGGGGACGGGGGCACGTGGGCAGGAGGTGGCGGTGCTCCCTGGGTATGGGGTCGCAGCCCAGGGGAACCGTAGGAGGGACCCGCAGAGGTGACGGCCGGGGCACCGGGGAACTCGCCCGCTGGGGTCCCTGCCTGCGTGCTCCTGGGGTGGGCTGGCATCTCCCCGCCAGGACCCCCCACCCCGGCGTGACCCAGGGACGGGGCAAGTGCAGAGATGGCACCGAGGGCCAAGCGACGACGGCGAGGCGTAACTGGGCTGGCGCGGCGCGTGCAGACCTCCCCCCCGTCATTTATGCAGGCCCGTAAATGCCGGGGGGGGCCGCTCCGCGCCTCCCCCGCCCGCTCCGAAGCGCAGAGCCGACGGCGGGCGCACGCGGCCCACGGCAAGCAGCTCGGACGCCGGCGCTGAGCAAGGCTTGCCCGCGGGCGGCGCAGCTGGAGGGCGCCCGAAGCCGGCAGCTGGGCCCCTTGCAGCCTCGGGGAGCTCCGCGGCCGGCTCGGCTGTGCCCGTGGCCTCCGGGGCCGGGCTGTGACTCAGCCTGGAACTCCCCGGGCGGGCGCCGGGTCCACCCACGGCTGAAGGCTGCTCTGGCGGGGAGCTGCCGTCTGGGCCCTTTTCCAGGCTGCCTCCAACACGTCCTCCCCGCCCAGGGGACGCCGAGGCACAGGGACGATGCAGATCTCCTGCTTCCCGGCCCAGTGCTCCCCTCGGTCCCATCCTGCAAGCGCCCAGCCCCGCATTGGCGTCCCTGCCCCCCCGGACACGCACACGCATGCACACACGGCTGCCGTGGGCTCATGCCGAGTGTATTGGACGCCCACACACGCAGCGCACGGCTGGGCGGCGCACAGCCCCCGCGGGGTCCTGAGCGTGAAGCGCAAAGACCAGGTCCAGAAGCAGCGGCGGTGGCAGCGGTGCGGGGGGCTGTTATGTCGGGGGAGAGTGCCCCCCGTCGGGATGGAGGGAGGAGGAGATCCAGGCGACGATGGCGCTGGCTTCTGCGCTCGTGCTCTCACCGCCGGCTGGCAGCCCCGGCGGGGGGCCTGGAGCAGCCCCCGACATGCTGCGAGGTGGCTGCGGGTCTTGCAGGGGGGTCGCTTGCCTCTGGCTCATGCGGCAGCAACTGGGAAAGAGCCTGAGACGGGCCCTGGGCTCGGTCCACCCGAGTCCCGACTCTCGGCTGCGTGCACAGGTCTCCGGGGGGCCGGAGGGGATGAGCTGGGTCCTTCGACCCCTGCTGCAGCCGGACACAGAGCGGGGTGAAGCGGGGAGCTCCTGCTCCGGAGCGACACGCTGGGCTGGCTCCAGCCCTGCCTCCCCATGTCCACCCTGCCCGAGCAGGAGTCTCTGGCCTCTGCCCACGGAGGCAGCAGGCCCTCAGTGGAGCGTGGGCAGGACCATGGCGGCCCTGCCCGATCCTCGCGCCGTCTCCGAGGCCGGGCGATGAGGGGGGCGGGTGGGGGGCCGCTCCGAGCCGTCTCTGCCTTCCCTTCCAGCAGCCGCCCCGGCCTGGCGGCTAGGTCATGCTGCTGGGTGAAAGGCTGCTTGCTGCGTGGGGAGGAGACGGAGCATCCGGGTTAGCGTTCATCCCCCGGGACTGCCTGTCCCCGTCCCCAGAGCCAGGACCCAGCGTGCTCCCAGAATCAGCGCCAGAATCGGGCCCAAATCAGCCCAATTCCCCGCAGGAGCGGGGCCAGCACGGCTCCAGCGGTGCAATAGCTCACACTGGACCTGTTCCTCTCTGGGCTTCAGCTCTCCTACCCCTTGGAAAGCCCGGGTGCACCGGGCAGCCTCCCTGCCCACGGCCGTCTCTCCCCAGACCCTGCCCCTAGGAGCCAGGCTCGGCCCCGGGGTGCAGCTGGCAGCAGGGAGCTGAGCTGTGCCCTTGGCTCTGGCCTCGCCTGTCTACGTAGGAGATTTCAGGAAGCCCAGAGCCGACCTAGCTCCGTGCAGACTGAGCCCAGCGGCGCCCGCGCGCCAAGGGCAGCTGGTGCAGGCCCCTGCAACCCCCCAGGGATGTGGCTATCCCCCATCACGCCAGTGGGATGCAGCGGACAGCACGGCCTGCTGCTGGGGGGCCTCAGCCTGGCTCCTTCCACCTGCCCAAGAGGCAAATGTACGCCAGCCCTTGCCTGCCCCCAGCCCCTGTGGACCGAGGGAGGAGGGGGTCACATGCTGACCCTGTGGCTGAAGCTATCCCAAAATTAACCAGGCTGCCAGGACCCCCTGGAGAATGCCAGTGACGTGGTCCCATGTGCCGGGGATGGAGGTGTGGGGAAGCGTGTAGGGATGGGGACACTTACCACAGGGCCACCACACGGTCCTGCTGTCCCGGGTGAAGACAGTGAAAGACATGAGCACCACGAGCACACACATGTACAGCACACACACAGCACGCCACGAGACAGCCACGGGAGCTGCACCCTGTGCCCAGCATCCTCCCGCCACCCACGGTCCACTCTGGGTGGGCAGAGAGATCCAGGCCCGCTTGCCCCAGTGGCTAATGCCCCCCCACCCTGGGGTCAGCTGCAGGGAAAGCCAGGGCTGGATTTCGGTTTGCCCAGATGGGATTTTGGAGGAGGGGGTGGCTGTCGCCTGGGGCAGAGCTGAGAGAGGCCACGCTGCCTCCTCCGGGCACGGAGACAGACGGGCAGGCACAAGGGTGCCTCAGTGCCCGCCTCGGGGACAAGAGTGCACCTGCTGTGCTGGTCCCCCGCTCTGGGACACAGCTCCGGACACGGATCGTATGCACACGCATGTGCACGTGCAGCGGACGTGATGCACATCTAAGCAGGGTGGAAAGGAACGAAGAGTGGGAGATGAGATCCAGGCATCCCATGAGCGACAGCCGCTCTGGGGGCAGCTGCCAGGCAGAGCAGCACCAACCCACTGGGACTCAAAGGGGTGGTGCCCAGACGTGCTGCCCTAAGGGGCTGATCCCCTTGCAGGGGTGCCCGCCAGTCACTGGCTCACCCCTTTCAAAAGTGGCATGGAAGGATCCTGGGGCTTTGGGACAAGCCGGAAAGGGATCTCGGGCTGGAGCTGGTGACATCCCCTTGCCATCAGCAGGGCCGTGGGGTCCATCGAGCCCGGTGTCCCATCTCTGGGGATGCTATAGAGGCAGAGCCTTGAACTGGAGATCTCTAGCCCGATCCATGCCCTTTCAATGCCCTCTCTGGCACCCACTGTGATGAGGTGAGAGGTGCCAGAGGAAATAGATTCAACAAATCTATTTGTTCAACACCCACAAATAGACTGATGAATAGATCTGCTAATAGACATGGATCCCGAACCCGCAGGGAGACGGCAGATGAGCCACTGGGGATGAAGAGCAAGGGCCACGTCTGGCAGAGCTGGGGGCTCGGCAGGGGGGAGTGGGGAGTATGGGACGGGCCCAAGGGGCATCAGCAGGGCTGTGTATGCAGTCACCCTCCCGAAGGGAGCTCGGCACTCCTCCGGCACCGATGCCAACCCCGGCAGCTGCCGTACAGGGGCCTGGCGTATAGCTAGACTGGCATCGTGGGAAGTACAGGGGCCGGGGGCCATGTCTGACCCTGCAGAGGGATCCCGTGTGCCTCCCGTGATGTGCTAACCCTGGCCGGGCACACAGACCCGAGCAGACACATAGGCACACGCACGCGGCGCCCGGCGCACTGACCTGGTGAGGGCGAGTCGGGACTCACCGTCAGCAGCACGTCGTGGTTGTCGGCCAGCGCCTGCTTGGCCAGGTACCGCTCACGCTTGATCTTCACCTCCAGCGACTCGGGGACGTCGGGCACCAGCCAGTCGATGAGGCGCAGGCAGAAGAAGACCACGTGCTGCGGGGGAGCGAGGGGTCAGGGACCGACTCGGGCCTGGGGACTGAGGAGCTCGATGATGGGGGTGCAGAAAACCCAGCAGCGGAGGGACCGCTGGGCTATGCCGGTGCTGCAGCAATGCACCCGTCTGGGGCTCAGCTACCACCGCGGTGAAGGGCACCAGGACAGACTGGGCAGCTCAGCCCCTGGCGGGCCTCACCTCGAAGGCGATGATGAAGCCCAGGCGGATGGCCAGCAGCTTCCAGTAGAAGAGGGTGTAGCTCCCGCTGGTGTCGCGGAAGGCTTTGTACCTGCACAGAGAGGAGCGGGGCAGCAGCTCAGAGCGGGCCGTGGCGTCGTGCCCTATTCGGGACCCCCTGCCAGCACCCGAGAGCCTCAGCTGGGTGGACGTGGGGCTGAGGGAAGGTCCCTGATGGGCGGCCCCGGGGAACGAAGCCCTGGTTTCTCTAAGCAGCAGATCTGGGCTGCGCCCCTGCAATGACATCCCCCCCGTGTTGCCTCTCACCGGCACAGGGTGTGATTGCTGGCGACGTAGCTCTGGGGGGCATAAGCCAGGGTGAAGTTGATGTAGCCGCGGAGCTGGCTGTCGTGCTCGTACTGGTACAGCAGCCGGGGCAGGAAGTCCGAGGTGAAGGCGATGAGGAAGGCCTGAGGGAGACCGCGGGGTCAGGGCACACGCACTCCCTGCCTGGGCCACCACGGGGCATGCCCACAGAGGGCACCGGCCACTGGGAGACCTGCCCAGGCAGCGCCGAGCACCCCGTGCCCTGCCCGCACTCACGTTGATGATGACGGAGATCTGCGCCAGGACCTCGAGGATGAAGAACCAGACGCCGATGTGCTGGGCACGGTAGGCCACGGGGCGCCGGTACTCGCACACGAACTTCTGGGCGTCCAGCCGGATCTCCACCCAGTTGTTGAGCAGCGCGAAGAGCGGGGCCAGCGGGAAGGCCGCCACGAAGATGGTGATGAACCCGAACTGCAGCACTGCGGGGACAGAGGCAGTCAGGGCCCCCCCGGCACGGACAGCACCCCTGACGCTCCAGCCCCACGCCCGGGAGAGGCTGGCGGGAAGCTGCCTCACCCACAAAGCCAACCTCCCGTGGGCCTGGCCGGAGGCAGGGACAAAGCTCCCTCTGTTCGCTCCTGGACGCTGGGCCAACCCGTGGTCGGGGGTCTCCCGGGCGGGCTGGGCTGTGTCCAGGCAGGAGAGCCCTTGCCTGCCAGCCGGGCACACCTCTTGCTCACCCATCTCCAGGTACTCCTCGAAGAGCCCCTCGCACTCAATGAGCTCGTAGTCCTCCTCCCAGCGCCGTGGCTCCTGGCTGATCTGCGAGCCCCGAACCCTGGCCAGCTTCCGCTTCTGCCTCCAGGCTTTCAGCTTGCTGCAGGGAGAGCAGGGGCATTTTGCCAGCTGCTTCTGCCTCAGCTGCCAGTGCCAGGCCTCCCTCTACCCCCCAGCCGGCCCGGCGCCTCGGGCCAGAGGGGTCTGCAGGTGCCCCTGCCCCAGCTTGCCCATGCCTCCCACCCGCAAACAGCTCACAGCGCCAGGCAGGCACGGGACGGCATGGAGCCCCATCGGTTCAGCACCCTGCACCCACCGAGGACCCCCTCCCCAGGCACTCACGGGATGAGGAACTCCTGGATGTTGCTGACGATCTGCTTGCCCACCATGATGATGAAGAGCTGCTGCGCCAGCTCGATGAGGCAGCCGCCGGGGCCGCACTGTGGCATGCAAACAGGAGACAAGAGAGGGGCTACCCTGTAGTACCCCCAGCCCTGCCCCTCCCGGGGGAGCCCCAGGGCTCCTGGATCCCTGTGCCCGTCCGTCCCCCCCGACCGGCTGCAAACAGGAGGGAGCAGGAGCACGTGCTGCGGGCTGGGAGCGAGCAGAAGCAGCCCCAGTCTCTGCTCTGGCACGTTAATGCAGCACAAGGGCCCCACTGTGGTACTCACATCCTCATTGCGCATGCCGAGTAGCTTGCCGTACTGCCCGGGGTACCCCACGAACCTGCGGGCAGAGGATGTGGCATCAGCCCCTCCCCGGTCCCTCGCTTCTAAGAGGCAGGGGATGGGCCCTCAGGCAGCTCCCGGGGTCTCCGGAGCCAGAGGACGCTGTAGCTGCGCCCAGGCTTTTCAGGAGGAAAAAGGCAGGAGCTCTCCACTGGGGCAAGGGCATCAGGATGGCTCTTCCTGGCCTTCTCCTGGCTCTAAACCAGAGCCCCGGATGTGCCGGCTGCCCCCAGCACCCCCGCTGCCCGCCAGTGGGGTGCCACAGGTGTCCAGAGGTCTGTGCTGCGTACGCAGGGCCTGGCCCAGCAGTGAAAGGGGTGGAAGCTGCAGGACACCGTCACACCCGGCGGCTCTGTCGGCCCACAAATGCCTGGTACCTAGAGCAACGCGCAGCGCGGGGAGACGGGCCACGGCATCACCCCATCAGCACCGCCACCCAGCAGGGTCTCGTGGTTGCAGCAGACCTTGGACCCATGCCCCGCGTCTCACCCCTCGGGCTCTAACCGATCGGGATTCGAACCCAGGACCCTAACACCACCCTTGTCCAGCTCTGCGGGGCTGGTATCACCCCAGAGGGGCTTCCTCATAGAGCTGTGTGACTGTTTGACAGCCCAAGGGGCAGGCTGAACCCCCGGTTTGGGTGGGATGGAGGTGCTGGTAATGGTGGGTTGTGCGTTCGAATCCCGGATGGCGTGGGGAATTTCTGCTGCTATGTCTCAGCTCTGACAGCAGGTTTCCCTGGAGTCAGGACAGCCGGGGCAGCTGAGATCTGAAGGAAGCGCGATGGCTGCTGGAGGCTGCAGCTCGGCTCCAGCCAGCTGGCTGCGCCTCCAAAGCCCCCGGGGACCTGACCCCCTTTCAGCTGGCAGAGGGAGGAGGGGGCTGGGTAACCGGAGAGCTGGCCTGCTCTATTATTAATCACAACACCGTAGCCCAGCAACCGGAGCCCCGGGGCCGCCGGAGCAGCGCAGAGCCCGTGCGCAGGGTGGGGGCCACGGTCAATGGGGCGTTTGTGCGCCTGGCCCGTGTGTGGTTTTGGGGGGACACTCCCGGCTCCGGGCTGAACAGAGCCTGCATTGTGCGGGGCAGCGGGGCTGGCAGCAGGGCCAGGTGTTCCAGGGATGAGTCACTTCCCCTCGCCCGGAGCCGCGTCGTTCCTCCCCGGCCGGTCCCGGAGCATCCCGCATCCCGGGGCGGGCGAGACCCTCCCACCCAGGGCGGTGCTGAGCCGAGGGCGGAGGGCAGGCCCTGGCTCTACGGCCAGGAGCAGGGAAGCGGGGCACGATCTGCTGTGCAAGTCACACAGGAGCACCATGCCGTCACGTGTGTGCCATGCAGCGTGTGCATGCCCTGTCCCTCAGGTCTGGGGAGGGAGGCTCCCGGTCATACATGGCCCAGCTGTGCTCTCTTGTGTGGGCCTGGGAAGGCAGAGGGTCAAGCTGAAGAGCATGAGGCATCCCTACAATGCCACGGGCAGACAATCATGGGTGCTTCCATATGCCGGGAAGGCATCCACATCCTCTGCTCACAGGCACACGCCAGGTCATGCAATAAGATCACGCAGGTGCAAACGTTCCCTGTAGAGAGCAGACAGCGCATGCCTAATGACATGTGCCACATGGACCAGGTGTGTTGGCTGGTGTCACATGAGTGTCACGCGTGTCGCTTCACGTGGAACTCGGGACCCTTCAGTGCCCAGGAGGCTCCTGAACGGCCCAAGTGGCTGCAGCCCCCAGCTCTGCCCGCTGCCATCGCGCACGGCCATGCCCACGCCTTGCCCCTGGCCTGCTTGACCCACGGCCTGCAGACGCTCTCACCCGGGGTCTCACCTGCCTTTGAAGAAGGCTACGTAGAAGGGCGAGGAGTAGAAGTTGACAAACTGGAAGATGAAGACCTTGAAGGTGAAGGCATCTTCATGCAGGGTCTGGGTCCGGTGCATCTCTGTGGAGAGGATATGGCCTTGCTGCTCGGCCCCGCGGCTGATGGGCAAGAGGTCTAGCGGGGGACGTGCCAGTGCCTGGCGCCTGGAGGAGGCTGAAGGTGCCACCTGCCCTCGCAGCCCAGAGGATCCGGGTCCTGATCCTGGCTTCCAGCTGCCCACTGGGCACTGGCACTGCCTGCAGGGAATCAGCTCCCTGAGCCGGCTGGGCTGCGGCAGGGATGCTGCCTGCACGGGCCTTGTCCGACTCACCCCACCGCGTGAGCTTCTCCGCCAGGGAGGTGTAGACTTGGCTCATGAGGAGGATGAGCACGAGGTTCACCATGGTGCTGCTGATATTCGCTATGTTCCCGGCCTGCAAAACACCCAGGCACAGCGCTGTCCCCAGCCCTGGTGGCGGGGAGCCTCGAGGGGGAAGGCTCCATCACCCACAGCTCCACACCGCAGTGGCCCTGGGTACCACGACAGGGAAGGGACAGTGGCATGGGCCTCAGCGTGGGCTAGCAACCCGCGGGGTACCCCCGCCACCTCCGGCGCAGGGGCACTCTCCACCCAGCTAAAGGGGAGGGAAAGCCTCAGAGGCCGGGCAGGGAGGGAGAGGACCCCACTCCACTTGCCCTGCCAGGGGGGCCCTTAGGGGCCTGGCACTAACGGCGTACCATCAGCCCACAGAAACACCCGCGATGCCTCGGCCGTACCAGCCGGCGTCAGGGCTCGGGGCTGCCTGGGGTCCCAGGTGATGCTGCGCTGCAGGACGGAGGTGGCCGTGGGTCGCCCAGTCATCCCCCCCAACCACTCCTGCAGCACCCGTGGCTCACCTGGGTCATCAGGATGGTGTTGCCCGTGTGGTACATCATCATGCTGACGATGCCGCGGTACATGATCACCGAAACTAGGAAGATCATCACCACGCAGAGCTGGAGGAGGAGGAGGAGGGAGGTGTCCAGGGCTGGGCCTGGGCAGGGAAAGGCGGCGGGGTCCACGTGGCCCTAACCAGACCCTTCTCCGAGCTCCTAAAAGCTTCTGCTCCCCGGGAGCCAGAACCCAGTCAGCTCAGGTCAAGCATCGCATGGAGAGAAACCCAGCCCCCTCCCATTTTACCCGCTGCATTTCAGCCGCCGGAGGTAGCTACGTGGGAGCAAACCCTGCCACCCCCTCCCCAGCGTCCCATGCACGACCACGGAGCTGCGGTCCCTGCTTGCTGTGCGGGGCAGCGATTGGCAGGGCCGGTGCGAGACGTGTTTGCTGGGTCTCAGCAAACCCCAGGGCAGGAGCGGGCACGTGGGCCCTCACCACGGAGCATGGGCAGCACATCTCCAGCCTCCTGCTGCCTCCTGGGGAGCTGTGCCTTTGACTGCGTCTCTGCCTTGAAGGGCAAGGTCCAGGCTGGCCCCCGGATGCACGGGCCGAGGGCAGGGCAGCGTCCTGCGGGGCCCTTACCATGATGACAATGGCCATGGAGCCCGTCAGGATGCGGGAGAGCCGGGCGCGCGCCGGGAAGTAGGGCTCCTTCACGCCCGTGACGGGGTTCTGCTCCATCTGCGGGGCCATGGCGGCAAACTCCGGCCTGGGGCGCTCCTGCAGGGAGGGGAAATAGAGGCCGAGCCCCTGAGCCCAAGCTGGGGGGGGGACAAGACAGTGCCTCCTCGCAGGGGCCTTGCAGACAGAGCAAAGACCAGCACCCAAAGCGGGGGTCTGGGTGAGCCCCAGAGCCTGGAGGCTGCGGGGAGGGGAGGGGAGTGCCTGCAGCCGCTCCGCCGGGGTCGTGTTCCCCACGCGCCCCGCTGTGCTCGGGAAGGCAGGCAGAAACGCCCCAGGCCGCCCCAGCTGCACCTCCTCCTCCTGGAAGTCCATGCAGTCCCAGTGATGCGCCAGCGTGGCGTTCGTCCGCTTCCAGTACTCCAGGAAGGTCACGGCCCAGAAGGACATGAAGACGCTGAAGAACACAGTCCCCGGGTGGTCGAAGAGGTAGCCCACCTGCGAGGGCACAGAGGAGAGGGGTCACCCGGGCGCTGCGCCAGAAGCCAGTGCCTTCGTGCCCACCCGCCAGCTCAGCGCTGGCATCCCCGGCCTCCGTCCCTCCCGCCAGGCCCGGCGTGGCTGGAAACCTGGAGCCAGCGCCTCCAGGACGGCACGCGGGCCTCCAAAACCCCACAGCCCCGTGCAGGGGGGGAGCGGGCTGGGTCCTACCTTCGCCATGGGGCAAATCTCAGAGATGTTCCAGGTCTGGCACGTGTCGCAAAGCGGGCACATGAGGAACTGGCCTCCGCTCTCGCAGATCTCCTGCCTGCGGGCAGCGAGCACGGGCAGGTCAGCGGGCAAACTGGACCCCGCGGCCCCTCCAACCCCCCCGCCCCACACGCACAGGCGTGGGCGCGCGCACACGCGGGAACTCGCTTCGGGCGGGTTTGCCAGGCTTGGCTGCGGCAGCCGGAGAAGCCGTCCATCGCTGCTCCTGCCTGCCTCCCCTCGCCCCTGGACACAGCGGTCCTATCTGCCCAGCCGCCCGTCCACCCGCTTGTCTGTCTGCCCATCCGCCCGTCCCTTCGTCTGCCTGCCCGCCCAGCCAGCCATCCGCCCGTCTCTGTTCATGCGCCCATCTGCCCCGCAACCCATGCGTGCACACGTGCCCTCACGCACATGCACGCGGACTCACGCTGGCGTGTTGGTTCCCATGGTGACCAGGCCTGCTAGGAAGACGAAGGTGCCCATGGTGGCGGCAGGCAGCAGCCAGGCGGTGTAGAAGCCTGTGGAGGGGGAAATGCATGAGCCAGACCCACAAGTCCTTCATCAAGCACTTGGGAAGGACCTCTGCGTGCCCAGGTGTCAGGGTTTTACCCCAGAGTGAGTATCAACTCCCCATGGGGCCTGGGGTGAGCCCGCCCTGCTCGTGCCTCGGTTTCCCCAGCTATAAAATGGAAGAGGACGGTCCCGGCAGGACCAGGCTTGGGAGCAAGGCCCTCTCCACACCTCGTGCAGCCAGGTGTCCAGGACACCTCTGCCCCTGCCGTCTCTCTCTGTGCCCCGTGGGGCGGGCAGGCACCAAGGAGATGCATCAAGGCTGCGAGCCCACAGCGCGTGGGATTGGGGATCCCTGCCCCGGACGCCCTCTGCCCTGGTTCCTGCGGGGGAAGGACGCCATGCACCCGCAGCACAGAGCCTGCCCAAAGCCCTGGCCGTGACGCTTTGGGCATCGGGTGTACGTGACATCATGGAGCAAGAAGCGAGGTCAAAGTATCTTTCCGGGGCTCGCACGCTAGGACAGGGGGTTAAAGCCGGGATGAGGTTCCCTCTCGGGACCCTATGGGGTGGCAAGCTCCGTCCCTACTCCACCCCACCTGTGCCCAGCTGCAGCCTGGGCACAGAGACCCGTGGGCTGGCTGAGGCCCGCCGTCCGGGCATCGCCGCCAAGCCGCAGCTCTGCAGACCCGGGGGAGGAGGGCGGCGTGTCTCACCCAGCCAGGCGAAGTAGATGGCAATCTTCTCCCCGAAGTACTCGCGGATGTGGTCCAGGGGCTGGTACTGGTACCAGCAGCGCCACTGAGCCCAGAAGTGGTACAGGACCTGGCGCGGGTTCAGCTCCTCGCCCGGCACCTCATACTCGGGCATTTCGAAGGGGCCCTGGAGCCAGCAGCAGGTCTCAGCCGGGGCGCAGAGGCGAGCGCACGGCCTCCGCTACTCCCCGCAACCAGGGCACAGGGGGATGGCGGCAAAGACCCTGGGCAGGGGTCGCTGCCCAGCCCCTACCTCGTGCAGGGGGAAGGCCGCGGTGTAAATGCCCTCGTTCAGCAGCCGCTCGATGCCGACCTCGGCATGCTTCCGCTTCCCGTAGGCGGTGCGTGCCAGGATCTCGTACACCTGCCGGTGCAGGGGCATCAGCACGGGGCCCGTGCGACCCCAGTGGGGGCTCCTAAAGCACCGCCAGGCCAGAGCTGTCGGGCGCCAGGCCCCGCAGCGCCCAAGGCAATGCTGCTGGATCCGGAGAGGTCCCCTCAACCCTCCCCGCGGCAGCCACCGACCCCCTGAAGCAGGACCGCTGGCCCCTGCGGGCTAGCACGTCACCCCCGCCGCTCCCCAGACGCAGCCCCCGGGCGCGGGCGGCTCCTTCCCGAGGAGGCACCCCTGGGAGTGACTGCCCAGGCAGCCTCTGAGCTGGGGCTCGGCCTGCCCCCCGCTTACAATGCGGTGCCTCTGGGTGTGGGTGAAGTAGGTGTCCCGGGAGTCGCTGCCCAAGAACCTGCGGTGGGAGGGAAAGTCCCCCGTTAGAGGCAGGGGCAGAGACGGGACGCGCCCCGGTGTCGGGAGCTCCAGCCTCCGTGATCACCCCAAGTGGGCACCGCCTCCGTGCCTGGCACCGTGGACGTGCAGGCAGCGAGGACAGCAGCGCCAGCCGCCAGCTCTGCCACAGGCACTCTGCGTGCTCTTGGGCAAGTCACAGCCTCCGTGGGCCTCGGTTCCCATCTGTGCAATGGGCACAGGGCCCCGCCTTGCATGCCACCCCCTGGCACGACAGCCTCAGAGGGGCACGAGGTAGGGGCCAGGCCCCCCCGCTCCTCCCGGGAGCAGGCCAGGGCGCACGCGGGGCTGGGAGACACCAGCCGGAGTGGGTAGAGGGCACTCACTGACATCCCCAGCACTCAGCGAGTGGAAACCCCTCTCGAGTCCCACGCAGTCTCTGAAAGCCTTCCAGCTCCGTTTCCAGCATCACCACTTAAAAGCCGGCTGCTGGCTCTCAGGGGACCAGGGCTTGGCTCTGCCCAGAGCCTTCCCAGCAAAGCGGCGGGCGGGGGATTTCCAGCACGCGCTCCCCTCCCGCCTGAGCCGGGCGAGGGCCGAGACCCCCAGCCCCAGGCAGGCCTGCGCGGGCCCCGCCTCACCTGTCCAGCTTGGACTTGCGGAAGGCGCAGGTGTAGAAGTCCGAGGGCTTGTTGGGCACCTGCTGGTACATGGGGTTGGGGACCCGCAGCCGGCGCAAAACCTCATCTGAGCTGTTGCAGTCGGGGTTGGGCTGGGCCTGGTGGGCACGGGGGACTGTCAGGGGCTCCGAGGCGGCAAGGAGGGCACCGAGCCTGGCAGGGACGGCCGCCCCGTGCCCCCGCCCGGGAGAAACCCCGGCTTCAGACGGCCCCAAATTTCTGGCAGCACCCACCTGGAGGGGCGCCCGCAAGCACAGCTCCTCGGCGTAGTACACCAGCACGTCCCAGGGCGCGCTCAGCTTCAGGTAGTGGATGGTCTTGCGCTCGCTCAGCGTCTCCTCCTGCGCGGCGGGGAGGGGGCAGCTGAGCCGGAGCCCCCGGGCAGGCGCAGCCGGGCCCGGGAGCCCTGCGGACACGTGGGGCCGGGCCCCCCGGGCGCCGCGCTCTCACCTTCTCCGTGAGCAGCCCAGCACCGCGCAGGTTGTTCAGGAACTTCCGCTTCCACTGCTCGTGGCGATCCCGCGGCCGCCCCTCGCACGGGGGCTGCTTGGCCTTCCTCTTCTTTGGGGGGCGCAGCTTCTCCTCCCAGACCAGCACGAAGTCTGTGGAGCATAGTGACAGGCTCCAGCACGGGCCGGGAGCCCCCCATGGGTGGGCCGGGAGCCCCCCATGGGCGCGCGGAGCTCGGGAGGGGATACAGCATCGGGCCCAGGGTGGGAGAGGGGCCACGTCCCACCCCCCCAACACTCGCGTTCCCACCCAGCCTGCGGGGACCTGGGGTCCGTCTCCCCCCCAGCAGGGCCAGATCCCCAAGGCAGGCTCTCCAGGGCACAACACCCCTGCAGCAGGGGGGCAGAGGGCCGCTCACCAATCTTAGTCTTTCCATCTCGGAAATAGTTGCCCCGGGTGCTGGGCTCGAAGCTGCCGGCGCCCTGGATGTAGATGGGGTCATCATCGTCATCTTCGTCTCCATCCTGCCGGGCACAAAGAGAGGGGAGAGGCAGGTGGGATGGGCTGGTTTGGGGAGGGTGGGGGCATCCCTGGGTCCACGGAGCCACACATCTTGCAGGTGCCCGTCAGCCTCGACCCGCAGCCCCTGCCCCCCTGTGCCTGCCAGAGCCCCTCCGGCCTAAGCCATAGCCTTTCCTCCCCTGCCATGCTCCTGTCCTGTCTGTGGTGCACTGCAGACCCCCAGCTGCACCCCAGGCCCCTCTGGACTCCTCCCCGCAAAGGGCAGACCTGGTGGGATCAAGGCAGCAGCTCCCTGTGGGGAGAGGAGGAAGCGGGCATGGAGCGTGGAGCAGCCCCCGGTGCTGCTCCAGGGCTGGGCTCCCTCACCCCACGTGCCTCCAGGAGTTTGGGAGAGGGGTCCGTGCCCCGACACTGGGCTGGGGAAGAGGGCAGAGCCTCGAACCTGATGATGCAGCCTGGCTCCATCCCCTCCACCCCACACGGACAGCGTCGAGCATCACCCCGGGTCCGAGCCCCCGCAGCCCTGGGTGGCAGGAAGGCCAGGGCCTGATCCCCCTCCCCGCGGGCTTGCTGCGGCCTGGAGAGCAATCCCATGCAATCCCCCTTGCACTCACCAGGCTGGCGTAGGGGCCCCCGTTCTGGAGAGCACCCGGGGAGCCACCGAGCAGGCGGGAGCAGCTCCTCTCCAGGCCGCCCAGCAGGCTGGGGTCCGGCTCCTCCGCCTTCTTGCGGGTCATGGCGCTGGAGTCGCTGGCGAGGCACCGGGCCCCCAGCGCCGGCCCTTGCCTGGGGGGAGCAGAGGTGTCAGCATAGGAAGGGGAGCGATCCTGCGGGCTGTGGTGCCAGGCACCCAAGGCCTCTACCCTCCCTGCCCCAGGAGCCTGGTCCAGGGTGCTCCTGCAGCATCCCTGCAGCTGCCCAAGTGCCGAGGCCTAGGCAGCACCCCCGGCCCCCTCCCCACGCCTGTCCGAGCCCCCAGCACCACCTGGACCCGAGCAGGCTCCGCAGCCGCGGCGGCAGCAGCCGGGGCTGGTATTTATAGAGCACCAATCAGGCAGGCGGCAGGCGCTGCGGGGAGGAGAGGATGCGCGTGGGGAGGGGGTTGCAGCTCCATCCTAGGCAAGGCTCAGCCTAGGTTTCCCTGCCCAGAGCCCTGCTCCCTACTCTGCCCCAGGGAAGAGCTGAATCCCCCCCAGGGAAACTGAGGCATGAGGGTCTGGCCATAAGGAGCCTGTCCCCGTGCTGCTCTCAGCCGTCCCTATCCCCCGGTGCCAACAGCTGAGGCAGGTGCCCGTGCCTGGAGCCTGGCGAGGTTCCCTGGGTGCTGGGACCTCCGCTCACCTCCGAGGGATGGGGAGCACGAAATATTCAAGCTGCCTACAAGTGGAGCGTGGCAGGGGGTTGTGCAGGCTGCTCACGCCAGTGGTGCCAGCCTCTGCGCCAAGCAAGGTCCGGGTGCAAGGATCCTGCGAGGGGAGCTGAACTCGCCCCGTCCCCCAGGAGCAGGTTTGCTGGGCGTGCAGGTTGCACTGCCCTGCTTTGCCGCAGCCAGGGGCATCGCTTCCCTGCGGCTGTGGCGGCGGTCAGGACTGACTCCGGAGCTATCGGCTTTGGCCCAGGCTGGCTCTGCCGATCCTGAACCGCTCCCCGATCTCCGGGTCTTTCAGGCTCTGCTGGCCAGAGGCCAGAAGATGGGGCAGCCGCGGTGCTGAAAGAAAGCCCCGCACACACCATCTCCACTGCTGTCCTGGCTGCAGACACGCAGCTCCTCCACGGGGCTGGGAAGGGCTCGCAGTTGCTGATCTTCCTCACTTGTCCCTCCTCATCTGCCCCCTCCAGCAGCTCCTGCATCTGTCCTCGGCTCCCCGAGGAGCTGGTGGGAGTAGTAACAGCCCCCGCCCATCCCACAACCTGTGGAGACAGCGGAAGAGCTCAGTGGCCCCTGACCGAGGCCCCGGATTTGCATGGGACCTCTGCTGCCCTGCAGCTGCGGGGGAGCTCATGCCTTGGGTACCTATGGCCCTTTCCAGCTGGTGCCTCCATCTCTGCACTCAAGCCTGGACCCTGTGGCAGCACTACCTGCCCAGCAACCTTGGCAGCCACCCTGGAGCAGGGCAAGGGGGGCAGATCGGGGCCAAAGCTCCCTGGCCTCCCCTGCCCAATCCACCCTGCCACACACTCATCAGCACCAGCTCAGTTCTGCTCACCAGGAACTGGAGACAGACCCTCACCCCCAGCGCTCGCTCAAGGGAAAGACCCTCACCCATGGCCCAGTGCCAGCCCCAGCAGCTGCTCCGTCAAGCTCCAACACCCTCCCCGGTAACACTGGACGCGAGCCACAGGCAGGGGCAGTCAGGATTTAATTTTACATGCTCTTTCTTTAATTGCCTGGAACATGCAAGGCCTGGTGGCAGGGCCCCCAGCGGCAGAAGTCCAGTGAAGCCTGTACCAATTCCTCTCGAATCCAGCCAGGGATACTCGATGCCTGCGATGGACAGGGCAGGATAGACATCCCCACCTGCAAACACCCTTCCAGGGGGCTGAACAGTCAGCACTGGGCATCTGGCCATCATGGGCACAACCAGCATGTTGCTGATGCTCTGGTCTCTGCTCAGCTCCACTGCAGCTGCCTCGTGAAGGCCTCCAACGCCACCTGCCGACAGCACCCAGGGAGCTCCGGGTGTCTCAGCAGGGTCCTGTCTCTTCTGGGCTGGGCAGGGGAGCTGGGATAAGCCCAGCGGCCACCTGGTCCTGATGCCACAGGTGCTCTGCCAGCCCGTTGAGCAGGGGTGCCACCTCCCGCAGCCCAGTGCCAGCGTCCGGGGTGCGCCTGCCCGCTTGCCGGGACCCAGCCGCGCTCTGCGCCCGAAACACAGGCAGGTGCCAGGTGCGCTGGAACTCGGCCACGTCCCGCTCCGTGACGTCGGCGTGCATGAACTGGTCGAACCTGGCGCGGACGTTAAGGAGGCAGCGCCACAGCCTGGGGCTTTGGACTGGGGCAGGCGGGCACGGATCCTCCCAGAGCCACGCTAAGCCCAGTATTACCCCAGCTAACAGGAGGGGAAGTGCAATGCTTCCTGCATCTCCCCCTTCTC
Source organism: Crocodylus porosus (assembly GCF_001723895.1). Taxonomy (NCBI): domain Eukaryota; kingdom Metazoa; phylum Chordata; order Crocodylia; family Crocodylidae; genus Crocodylus; species Crocodylus porosus. The sequence continues at coordinate 10,584,289 of NW_017728926.1, forward strand.
GTGGCTGCTGCCTGGGCCTTGGGGAGGGACCTTGGCAGCTCTAGATTCCGCCCAGCTGGGGAAGCATCCTGCCTGGCTTTGGAGGTCTGATCCCATGGGGATGGACATGACATGGAGCCCAGGACCTCCACCCCTGCCATCCCAGGCACACTCACTCTGGCTACAGCAGTGAAAGGGGGTGGGGGTGCTGCAAAGCCACCCCCCAAAGGATACTTGGTGCCCACAACGATCCTGACGAGGCTTCCAGCGTCGCCCACGACACGCGAGATCTGGGCGGGCAGGTCATCGAAGGACGAGCGGTCGGTGAAGGAGAAGAGGAAGAGGATGGCGTCTGCCTTCTCCCTGCAGGCCTAAGGAGGGACAGGGCACGTGTGTAGACATGTGTGCCCATACACGTATGTGCAACCCCAGGAGGGAGTCCAGAGCCCACAGCAGGGGAAGGGAGTGATGGGCCGGCAGCCTTGAAGCCAGGCTTGGATTTGGAGCTGGGTCCTGCCGCCCCGGGGATACCAGACAGGGTGTCCAGAGCTACCCTGGTGCTTTGGAGTAAAAGGGACTCATCCTGCAGCTCCCTCCCGGTGGCCCACTACACCCCTCCACTGTGCCTCAGTTTCTCCCCCGTGTGAGACTCCAATCAGACCGGTGCTGGGCATGAATGGGCCTGGTAGATGCTGCCCCAAGACCCTTTCCCACTGCCAGTGGGCTGCAGCGAATGCCTGCTTGTGGCTGAGGGAGGTGGTTCAGCCCTCTAAGGTGAAGCCCCGATGCTCCCTGGGGTGCAGGCTGGGCCCAGGTGGCGGCACCCAGGCCGGGTCTCCCATGGGGGCGGGGAAGCCCCATCCAGCCCCTGCCCAGTCTGACTCACCGGCAAGATGTGATCAAACTTCCTCAGTGCCGCTTCCCCGCAGTCCCAGAACTGGAGGCGGAAGATGACGGCTCGGCCGCTCTCTCTCAGCTTGGCCGGCCAGTACACCACTGTCGTCTGTATCCCTGCAACGACACCGCTCGGCCTTGGAGCTCCTCTGGGAAAGCCGCAGGCCCCCTTTTCTGGCTGGAGAGCAAAAGTCACCGCAAAGCAAGTCTGGGGCTGACGGGGAGCTGTGGCCCTGCCCAAGTCACAGGGTGGCAGAGCCCTGAATGGAACCCAAGAGTCCGGAGGGCCCTGGCCATTGAACCATCCAGTCCAGCGGGGCTGGCACCTCGACACCCCCTGCTCGAGGGTGTTGTGCCCTTCCCAAAGGCTCGCGTCCCCCCACGTCTCACTGGTCTGCCCCATGATGCATCCTGGCTCTGGCATGGGTGCTCACCTATGGTTTCGTGGTGGGTGCTGGGTACCTCCAGTCCAGCCAGCTTGGCCACCAGCGCCGTCTTCCCCACTCCGCTTTTGCCCGAGACAAACACCTTGTAGCTGGCTGTGTCCGAGGCCACCTGTGGCGGCAGCACTGGCCTTTCAATCAGTCCTGGAAGGAAGAGGCCACATGATGCCCTGCTGTACCTGCAGAACCCACCACGTGGCCCCAGGGCTGTCTGTCCTCCGGGGTCTCTCCCCTGCGGTCCGAGAGGCTGCTACAACCCATCTGTTTTTGTTTGAACTTGCTTCGGATGCCAGCACAAAAAGCCAGGGCAGAAAGGGACTGTGGGAAATCAGCTGGTCTGAGGCTCAGCCAGAGGTCTCTGACCTGCCCCTCAAGACCTCCAGGGCCAGAGATGCCCCTCTTCCTCAGTACCTCAACCACACTCATGGTGAGGAAGCTCTTCCTCCAACCCAAATCCCCCTTGTTGCAAGCTAAGTCCGTTAACATTGTGTCCCACGGCCGACTGCCATCCTCTGTCTAACGAGCTAAGATGAGCTGGTTCCAGCGCGTGTGGGTTTATGGATGCTGAAGCTAGAGGGAACCTTTACCATCATCTCCTCTGCCCTCCTGAAAGATACAGGGCAGAAAACATCCGCACTGACTCCTCCATGGAGCCTGAACCCCCGGCTGAGCTGGGCAGGGCTTTCGGGGAGGTGCTTCAAGGGATGATCCCCAACGCAGCCATCTCAGCAGCTCATCCCCCATTGTTAAATCTGTGCCTGATTTCTAGCCCGGCTGCAGCTTCTGCTGGCTGGGTCAGCCCTAGGGGGTCCTGTCAAACAGCTGGGAAATTCACGGTGTCTCATCCAGAGGCCAAGAGGCCGAGTACCTGGACTGGAAACGGAGCCCTAACCGCAGCCTTTGGTTCCCTGCTCTGACACCAGCTTCCTACCTAACCTTGGGAGGTCACTTTGCCCTGCCTGTGACTCAGTTTCCCCACCTCTGAGATAGGGATAAAGGTAACGATCGCCCCAGGGGGATGTGGGTCTTTGTGACCCTTCCATGGCTCTTTCCCTCCAAGCCCATTACAAGCAGCAGGGAAAAACCTCACACCCCTTCTACCCCTTTCCCACCCCCCACCCAGACAGTCACATGTACCAACAAGCTCCTGAATGCAGCAGCTTTAGGTCCCCAGTGGATCCAAAAGACCCCTCCCTGCCCCACTGCTTTCCCCATCCCCTCACATGCCCTTGCTCTGCCCGGAGGCAGGAGGGACGCACCAAAGACCTTCCGCTTGTTCTTCCGCAGGATGGCGGCCAGGTGCTCTTTGCCCTCTGGTGATTTGAGCCAGTCGGGGACAATCACAGAGCCGGGGGGCACAGACATCTTCGCACCAGGGCCCGGGAGAGCCTGGCTCTGCCAGGGGTCATCGGCAGACTCGGCCTGAGAAACAGGAGGGAACTAATTGCCAGGAATTGTTATATTTGCCAGCCAATGTGGAAGCAGTAGTCTCTAACTCCTGCCTCTGCTGTCCCCAAGCTTTGTGGGGCAGGCCCTGCCTCTCCTGATGCACCTGGGCAGTGTCCAGCTCGTCGGGGCCCAGTTCCCAGCTACAGGGCACCTTGCACACCTGACTGGCTCTCATCCACTGTAAAGGGAGACCGGCAGGTTAAAGGCAGGGCGCTAAAGGGAACTCAGCAGGACAGGGAGCTCAAGTGCTGGCTGCTGTTAAAGCCAGTCCCTTCCTCTCCCTAGGCCTCCATTTCCCCATCAGTAAAATGGATGCAAAGATCCTGGTCTGTGTTGCAACATACTGTGAGAACTGCCGATGCAAAGAGCTGTACAAGATCAGGGGCCTGCTATTATCCCAGGAGCAAGGCTTCCACGGCAGAAATGCTGAACTACCCTCGGCATGTATCTGTGCTTGAGAGCTGAGGGGCTGCAACATATGTTCTTTGGTGCATATAAAACAACCCACCACCAAGACGTGACGCCCTATATTCATTTGATCCGTGGAAGGTGCTAAACTGAGTGCCCCAGACAGATGAGCCGTCCATCCACCCATCGGCCCCGGTAGCTTTGCTAACGAACGCTTTGCACTGATGTTAAGTTCCCTTTGTATGGCCCTTACTCCCAGAAAGCTTCACACCCAGGCCAGCTTAGCCCTGAAATCAGGCTCTGAATACTTCACATAGAAATATCCCAGCAACATTTGATAAAGCATAGGATTTCATAACTCCGGGCAAACACGTCGGTGGCGCTGGGGGCTCGAAGAAGAAAAAGGCGCCTTTATGTTTCGCTGGCTTCGGACGGCTTTGATAAGCAGAACTGAAACCCGGCACCTGTTGCGAGGCGCACCACGGAGGCACATTTAAGACGTCTCGATGCAAACGAAGGAGATAAGGGAAAGCTGTAAGTTGGTAACGTCTGGGCTTGAAAAAGGGGTGAGATAAAGGCCTGAGGTAAAACAGAGACTGCTCTGTAAGCGAGCCGGAGACAAAGCCATTGGGAATGGGGCAGGTACTCCTCCATCGCGGCACTGCAGTCATCATAAGGCCCCGGAGGGGAAACGCATGATTTTAAGTTTGGCTGGTCAATTAGAGCCTTATACCGTTACAATCCGCTGGCTGATGGAGCTGGGTCAGCCTGGCCCAGGGAGCCTTTGCTTCAGCAGTTAACACGCCAGCAGCAGGCAACTCAATCCTGGGTTTCTGATGAGAGATGAAGATAAAAGTCCAGCCCAGCTGACCAGGGGGCAGGGGGGTCCTCTCACGAGCACAACGGCGCTACTATGCTCCGCTTGGAATCGGACCAGCGGAGAGGTCTCCGCTGCAGCGATTTCAGCTCTGGAAGATGTGCTCAAGCTAGAGTTTAAATGGCTACGGTAGGGATTTCAACAGTGCGGCACCTATGCCAGGGGCTGGGAACGTTTTGGAGCAACGGGTCTGGCATTGCAGCCGCAGGCTGCCCTGGCTGCTATTCCCCAGCTGCTCTGATCCCCTCCTTGCTCTGTGCCGAACACCAATGGGGAAGGACAAAGTTGGCAGCGAGAGCACAGAGCAGGAGGCTGTGGGTCACAGCTCTAACGCGGTCCCTTGAATATGGCCCCTTAAAGTCATTAGTGACTGAAAGGGCTAGGGACGGCGCTGCCCCACCTCTCAGGGAAGGTTGCGACTGCTTCGGGCACGTGTCGCTAATCGAATCGCAGCCACTTGCCGCGGCCGGGCGCTGTGGGAAGCTTTGCTGTTGCACAAGCCACAGCGACGATCAACCTCTTAGACAAGGCCCTGGGAGGGGTCTGCTCGGGCTCGAAGTCCCTGCTCAGCCCACGCGCACTCCTCTGCAAATGAGGGAGAGGTCCGAACAGCTTTGATCCTCCTTGCACAAAAAGGCAGCGGATCACAGCATGAAATGAACAGGCTGGGGGCAAAGGCACAGGGGTAGGGGCACGAAGGATTCCTCTTCCAGCTGCCCTGAGGATTTCCTACGTCACAGAGGACGGAAAAGCTCAAGCCTGGTTCTGCGGGGACGCGTTCCTCTTCCTCCCCGACTTCCAAAGAGCGCAGCGGCCTCGGCCGAGACGATTCCCACCGAGCCACTGACCCCTCGCAGTCGCCACCGGTCCTCGCGTAGCCTCCGACCAAATGCATCTTTGAGCAACTTAGTCTAGAAGGTGCGAAGCTTCCTCGCCCTCCGTCCAGCACCCAGCTGCGACGGCCGATTCCTGCTCGCGCGGCTCCTGCGCACCGTATCTGGGGGGCGGCCGATGCCGGACCACTCTCGGGTGGCACGCTGGGCGCAGGGTCGTTCTTCCCATGCACCGCTCGACGGCCGCTCTCCAGAAACGGCTGCATTTTGGCTGCGGAAACTCGATCTGGGCTGATAAAGCTGATAACACCCCCCTCCCCAAGGGCGCCGCTGACAGGGGTCACGTGGCGGGACCCCACACCGGGCCCTGGGGCGTGAGGAGCAAGGGGGGAAACTGAGACGGGGCAAATAGGGGAAACTGAGGCGGGGGCAAGGGGGTCAGAAGTTCCCCATAGACTGCGGGCGGCCCCCGGGGTCCCCCCCACAGCGTTTCCATGGAGACCACAGCCCAGCCCCCTGCCGGGCGGGAGGGGGAAGCGCACCCGCCCCCTTCCCGATTCTCACCGGCGCTCACTTCCGCTTCGGCGACGTCTGGCGTCAGCACGCACGGGTTGGCTCCTCCCTGACGGCCGAGGCGCATGCGCTACTCCGGCTTCCGGGTGGGGGCACGTGGTGGAGCTGCTGCTCCGCTGTCCGCTCCCTGCGCGCGCGCTTGCAGCGCTGCCTGGGCCGCAGGCGGGGCGCGCCCGAGCTGTGGGCAGCTTGTGCCCCAGGGGAGCGGCTCCGCAGCCCGCGGGGCCTGTCCTCGCTCTTCTCACACCTTCTTTCTAACCTCCGAGCTGCCCGTCTTCTCCCCGCTCCGGTGTCCCAGGGTGGCAGCTGCGGCCTCCAGCTCTAACCCCTCACCCGACTGATTTACTGGGAGGGTCTGAGCCCGAAAGCACGTGTTTCCCCCCTCCACGCCCTGCCTCCCTTTTCCTTGACAGTCGCTGCATTTTCTGGATATTTATTCCACTGCCCTAATCCTACGGCCCCCTCGGCACTGCTATGAGGCAGGTAATAAAAGACCCAGATTCTGTAGTTATAACCCAGATTCTGGATGTTTTACCACCTGCCACGGCCGTGCAGCACCCGGGGACAGGCTGCCCCAGCCAGCGAGCAACCTTCACGGCCGGCATCTGAGCCCAGCCGCATACGGCTTCAAGGGCATGGCACCCCTCCACCAGGAAGCTGTGCAGTAAAAACATCATGATGCTGATTACAGGCAGGGGAATTTCAAAGGCAACATCACTGTTCAGAGCCTGTCTTTCCTCACTAGCAAAGGGGGCTCTGTTGCAAGGCTCAGCACAGTAACCTCTCTCACAAGCCAAGCTCTGCTCTGCAGCTGGCAGGGGCCAAATTCTGTGGCCACCTCCCTGCCTTTGGGAAGAGAAACCAGCTGTAGGACAGGCCACGCTCCTGCACAAGCATGAGCTCCACGCTACAGCAGCTCTGCCCTTCGCAGTTTTCACAGCATAAATGCTATGGATCAGGGATGGATTTTCAGAAGCAGTTAAGATGCTTTAAACACCTTCCCCCAACTCTCTTCACCCTTCTTTTCCATCAACTGACTGAGGCTCTGCATGGTTTTAGGCAATTATAGTGAGTCCTATTTGATTTTTAAACGTATACCAAGATGGTGTTTACTCCCCTCCTCAGAATCCAGGCTTGCATTGCATTGCAAAAAAAATTTAGGTGCTCATCGCAATGATCTGATAAATAAATAGCCCAGAAAAGAGGGCTACATTTGAACTTAGGGTCTGGATCCAACAGATTTCTGTGCCAGGGAATGCTTAGTTCCAGCAGAAAACTGCTGGCACCCCCAGTACCAGGATGTTTGCCCAAAAACATGATCTTAACACAAGTTTCTTCATCTGAACAAACAGCCCTGTGCGAGACTGTTCCATGCAACCTTTCCAAAGGGCATCGAAGGCATTTAGCCCCCACATCCCACTGAAAGGCTGTGGAATGCCTACCTCCCTTCCGCTTCTTTGAAAGGAACCAGCCTGTCCTTTTAGAGATGCAGTAAGGCTTTAATCAGCAACCGAGAGACTCCAGCCACAACTCGTTAAGACCCAAGGTCAAAGCCTCATGGGGCTTCCCTCCCACGTAAGACGTTGAGAACAAGGTTCGAAGGGAAGGCGGACTTGGGGTGCTGTAGCAGACGTGCAATTCCCACCTCCCGCAAAGAACGGCAAAAAGAATCAAACCGTCCTTGTGTGAGGGAAAACAGGACACCACGATCCTGTGCCGATAAACAACAAAGAAACTGCCCCTCGCGTCAATTTAATTTCAAGATATAAGGGTTAATGCCAGTTTTCCTCAGGCTCACAACAGTCACTCGTTAGGACAAGAAAAGAAGCACAAAAGCTCCTATGTAGGAAGAGAACCAGCACAGGCTGCCAGTCATCCATGAGCCTGGGTAGGTTTAGACCCAAACGTGCTGCCATGATCCTTAAAAAAAAAAAAAAAAAAAAAAAAAGAGTTAAACAGCCATCTATTTATTTGTTTTATTTGTTAAATTGCTAAAAATTCGTTGGGGAGACATTAACAAAAAATGAAATTTACACAGACTTAAATACCAATGAAGTTCACTTGTCATTCCTACACTGGGATGAACCTAAAATGACTGGCAGGGCAAAGTCATCCTGTACACCTGAGTCAACGGGAAACCTCACTCACAGCACCAGCTACACTGGATCACACTTTGTGCGCGTTACATGGGACCTTTATGTTCAGGGTTGAGACGGGTGGAGGTGAGCAAGGAAATAAAGACCAACATTTCTGTCATTCATAGAGAGACCACTTTGGGAGCCATTTATTTGTAACCATGCAGAACATGCCTTCTGCAACACACACGGGGACACAGGAGGGAAGGGGCCGTTTCTTTCCATTCCTGGTTCCTTCCGCTCCAGTGGGTTGACATGTCCAAATGCAAAATGTGCTGGTTGAGAAACCACAAATGAAGCAAAGCAGTGAAACATTACCATGCCAGAATCACCACGAGGACTAGAACGGATGGATGGACAAACTGGGAAGTGACACAAGCAGCAACGGGAAGACCCCGTGACTTGAACAGTTTCTATTTGGCTTGTGATTGAGACGAAGCTATTTTGATCATCGCCCACAGAATTGCTAGAATTTGTACGGGTTTTGTCTTCTGCCATATACCCCACACGATCGAGGGCTGGTGAACAAAATCAAGGGCAAGAGTGCAGAACCCTATCGTGACAGTTCAGCATAAATTTACGAGCGGCATTTGTTTTTTCACTTTAAGAATTGATATTGGTTTTGCTCGAAAACGACCTTGGGTGAAAGACAAGAGACATGCAAACAAAACGAGTATATTCCATCCGGTGTGGGGAAATACCACTGGAGTGCTGATTAGGCAGAGGGACAAGGGGTGGGGGAATCAGATACTGGCTACCACCCTCTCCTCAGGTTAGGTAGTAGAGATCAACCCAATGCCATTCAGTGTGAGAGGTGCCTCTGTAGCAGTAGAAAGCTTTAAGGTTCAAGGTGGTTGTTTTAAATACCGATGAAGATACTGTAGGTATTCCTGAGGTCCGGGAGGAAAAAAAAAAAAAGTCGTCTCAAGTCCTTAAAAGACTACGTTGATTCAATGCATAATCAGGCCTGAAGGACTGAATTTAATAAAGATGATATCTAACACAGCATGGCAGGGTGCTACAAATAGACCTCACCCCCACCCCCAAAGCAGTGATCAGAGCTCAGTGACTTTGCAGGATGGAGGAGAAAACATGTTTTTACTAAACCCAGCCCAGTGGTAAGAAGCCGACAGCGATTGGATC
>NW_017728926.1:10593033-10642338 GCF_001723895.1 Crocodylus porosus
GTGGAATGCCTACCTCCCTTCCGCTTCTTTGAAAGGAACCAGCCTGTCCTTTTAGAGATGCAGTAAGGCTTTAATCAGCAACCGAGAGACTCCAGCCACAACTCGTTAAGACCCAAGGTCAAAGCCTCATGGGGCTTCCCTCCCACGTAAGACGTTGAGAACAAGGTTCGAAGGGAAGGCGGACTTGGGGTGCTGTAGCAGACGTGCAATTCCCACCTCCCGCAAAGAACGGCAAAAAGAATCAAACCGTCCTTGTGTGAGGGAAAACAGGACACCACGATCCTGTGCCGATAAACAACAAAGAAACTGCCCCTCGCGTCAATTTAATTTCAAGATATAAGGGTTAATGCCAGTTTTCCTCAGGCTCACAACAGTCACTCGTTAGGACAAGAAAAGAAGCACAAAAGCTCCTATGTAGGAAGAGAACCAGCACAGGCTGCCAGTCATCCATGAGCCTGGGTAGGTTTAGACCCAAACGTGCTGCCATGATCCTTAAAAAAAAAAAAAAAAAAAAAAAAAGAGTTAAACAGCCATCTATTTATTTGTTTTATTTGTTAAATTGCTAAAAATTCGTTGGGGAGACATTAACAAAAAATGAAATTTACACAGACTTAAATACCAATGAAGTTCACTTGTCATTCCTACACTGGGATGAACCTAAAATGACTGGCAGGGCAAAGTCATCCTGTACACCTGAGTCAACGGGAAACCTCACTCACAGCACCAGCTACACTGGATCACACTTTGTGCGCGTTACATGGGACCTTTATGTTCAGGGTTGAGACGGGTGGAGGTGAGCAAGGAAATAAAGACCAACATTTCTGTCATTCATAGAGAGACCACTTTGGGAGCCATTTATTTGTAACCATGCAGAACATGCCTTCTGCAACACACACGGGGACACAGGAGGGAAGGGGCCGTTTCTTTCCATTCCTGGTTCCTTCCGCTCCAGTGGGTTGACATGTCCAAATGCAAAATGTGCTGGTTGAGAAACCACAAATGAAGCAAAGCAGTGAAACATTACCATGCCAGAATCACCACGAGGACTAGAACGGATGGATGGACAAACTGGGAAGTGACACAAGCAGCAACGGGAAGACCCCGTGACTTGAACAGTTTCTATTTGGCTTGTGATTGAGACGAAGCTATTTTGATCATCGCCCACAGAATTGCTAGAATTTGTACGGGTTTTGTCTTCTGCCATATACCCCACACGATCGAGGGCTGGTGAACAAAATCAAGGGCAAGAGTGCAGAACCCTATCGTGACAGTTCAGCATAAATTTACGAGCGGCATTTGTTTTTTCACTTTAAGAATTGATATTGGTTTTGCTCGAAAACGACCTTGGGTGAAAGACAAGAGACATGCAAACAAAACGAGTATATTCCATCCGGTGTGGGGAAATACCACTGGAGTGCTGATTAGGCAGAGGGACAAGGGGTGGGGGAATCAGATACTGGCTACCACCCTCTCCTCAGGTTAGGTAGTAGAGATCAACCCAATGCCATTCAGTGTGAGAGGTGCCTCTGTAGCAGTAGAAAGCTTTAAGGTTCAAGGTGGTTGTTTTAAATACCGATGAAGATACTGTAGGTATTCCTGAGGTCCGGGAGGAAAAAAAAAAAAGTCGTCTCAAGTCCTTAAAAGACTACGTTGATTCAATGCATAATCAGGCCTGAAGGACTGAATTTAATAAAGATGATATCTAACACAGCATGGCAGGGTGCTACAAATAGACCTCACCCCCACCCCCAAAGCAGTGATCAGAGCTCAGTGACTTTGCAGGATGGAGGAGAAAACATGTTTTTACTAAACCCAGCCCAGTGGTAAGAAGCCGACAGCGATTGGATCCGCTTCTCCCATAAAAAAAGATTTTTCAGTCACCTCACCAGACCTTTTGCATTTTCCAATACTGATTTTTGCTTCCAAGATAAGCAGTTTGTGCGCTGAAAAGTCACAGCATGAGAAGATACCTTCAGCGCCTTTCGAAGGAGGCAAGTTTTACTGGAGGACTGTGACCAAGTACGTGGGCACAGGGGCATTGTTTTATTTTACCAGTGCAATGGCCAGGGCTTTTTAGCCATCAGCTCCCAAGAAACCACTTGGGTTTGTTACATGAACAAATACCCTCTCACTGAGGCCACCGATGAGAAAGAATACAGGGAAACTGAAGAGGAAGTTTTTCGTTTATAAAAGGCTTGTGACTCTAGGCTTGACTATACTGAAACCGGTCTTAAAAGTGAGCACCAAAAATGTCCAGCAAAAATCTAGTGGCCTTGTTGGGACAGTTAATCATTAAAACAAAGTTATATTGGCAATCTTAAAGGAACCACTTCATGTTACAGCCAGTACAGTGAGTGGCAGTTACAGTTTCTCCACTGTGTAAGTTCTACTGTGATTAGGGAACAGACTTTTTCTGACCATTAATATTACAGATTTCTTATTTATGATTCTGCTTCAGAAATGCAGGCAGCTGCTAAACAGTTTCTCAGCATAGGTATAACTGAACCCTCAGTAATTAAACGTTACTCTGTTTTAATAGCCTTATGATGTGTATGCAACTGTTCTTAACAGCCCCGGCCAGGGCCAAGCTGCAAGCTATTATGATATAATGAGATGGGGAAAGTAGTTTTGTGCTTTAGCAGCAGCATGAATACAGACCTGCCTCCAGGTGATCGGTGTGTTGGCATTAGTGGGCATTTCTGTCTTCACTGTCTAATAAAATACTGTGTTCTTCCTGTTGCGCACACCCCCTTTTCACTCAGTGTTGCCAGCTACACGGGGTAGCAACAAATTGAATTCGTCTTCGCGCACTGCATTCAAAGCAGTGATGCCATGCAAAGCGTATGACCGATTCCGGCAGATTTCTTACGGCTCAATCTATTGTATGATGTAAAACAACCCACAAAGCCACACAAGAATGGGAAGCTTCAGAAGGAGCCAGGATCACATGCTGGTGAAAGTACAACCTCATGGAAAAATTGGAAACTCTCTAAGCCAAGAGTTGATACAGCAGCCCTCAAGCTGAAATAGGAAGGAAAGACTATTCACTCAAGGGCATATACAGAAACACCAATTTAGATTCCTTTTCAAACTGGATTCTAGTAAGCGTGAACATCACTGGTGATTAATACGGAGGGTGCTAAAACTGGAAGAATTAAGGCTGGTCCAGTGTTTCACTTCAACTAGTTGAAAATCTTTCCAGATGCTACCACTTATTTCAGTGATGGCAGAAACATCTAGTCTACCTCCGAGAGCTTTAAAATATTCAGAGCAAGTGAAGTGGACAGAAAGCACCTTTGCTGGAAGCCTAGAGCAGGGAGGGGGCTGCCTTGCATCAGGCTTCTTTGCTTTGGTTGGTTGGTACAATGTTTAGTGTTGCTGTGAATTCCTTTTAGTTTGTGATGTGTTATCTGGCAGGATAACCAGTAGTGACCAGGAAGTGGAAACGTGGTCTTCATGAGGAAAAACCAAGCAGTAACTGTAAATGGCACACTGAACCAAGCTCTAAGAGAATGTAACATGGTCTGTGCTGTTATAAAATTCAGAAAAAAAAAACTTATGCACGTGCTTAATGGTTGCACGTGCTTAAGTGTTTTGCTGAACGAGGTTATGTACGTGCCCTTTCTGTCCCATAAGCTAAAGATGAGCTAAGACATCCCCAATACTCACTGGAAAAAGTTGTCTGCACACCTACACGTTTGGAGTTGTGCAGTCATAAGGCAAAAGTTTCTAGAGCAAATCTTAAGAGAGAACATCGGCATCCAGCTGCTCCGTCACCTTGAAGCGGTACGTGGACACTGGTTCTTATGAACATCCTAAACAAAACTGCTTAGTTTAAACCTATAACTTCACATTTCTTTTAATGCTTTCTAATGTGTGCAATTTTACCTGCCTGTGATTCAGAATGTCAGGGAGTTCTAATGCCACTGCTGGTTCGATCTAGTGTAGGACTCTCCCTGCTGGGACACGCTAACGAAAGCAGTGCCAACTGAATTCTTGGTGATCCTGGCATTTCAATGCAGATCTGTCCTTTCTTCCTTCTCACATGGCAACAGGAAGGCAGGACAAGACAGGAACGGTACTGTCGGGAGAAAAGTCCAAGGAAAAAAGGCATCTGTGTCTGTGATGACTAAGGTTGCAGTTCTGGCTGTAGTGCTGGAAGATTTTTAAATATTGCTGTTATTTTCCTTGTGCAGCCATATGCAACAAGACAAGCGTGGATAGTATCAGTGCATACATGCTTATGGCCTCTTGCCTGCAGGTATTCAATACAGCATCTCCAACCCTTTAGGGGGCTGGAATTGTATATAGACATTGAAGAGGCCTCTCTATACCCCTGGAACATTTCTGAAGATACTGGATGTTAGAAGATTCCCCCCCTCCCCGCCCTGCTCATCCTGAATTCTCGGTCTAGTTATCAGCAAAGAATAAGGCGGCAGCAAAGCTCCTGCTAGAACACAGCAACCATGAATCCCACCAGAATGGAGATTTCTCCCCATTTGTAAACAGAATTCTCTTAATAGGATATTTCTGAACCAAACCCAGAGTCGGGGTCACGCTGGGACCTGGAGGGCAGCACTGACATTCTGCTTGGATTTTATTGGTTTCTTGTTCCCTAATTCACAGTCTAAATGCCTGCGTGACAGAGGAAGGATTTAAAAGAAAAAAAAAAAAGCCACAGGGAAGAAGGGAGGGGTGGAACAGCCTTTGCCACATTATCTCTTTGCTCGCACAAAGTACAAGGCATTTGTTTTGGGATAGTACTTCACGTTCTGTTTCTTGTCCATGAGACCACCGAATATGATTAGTTCGCCCCGGCCTTGCACCACTGTGTGAAGGCTGGTCTCGGGTGGCCCCACCACCGAGCTGCTGTTAAACACTTTCCATTTGACTCGTCCTTTCTCCTTGGTGTCTTTAATGTCCAGCACATACATCTGCATGGGTTTGCAGTTCATGCTCTGATACAAAGGCTTGCCAACATTCAGAGACTGCGGAGGATGGTGGCCCAGCCGGCGAGCAATGGGAGGTAAGGAGTGGCCATCCCCCTGGGCAGAGCTGGGACGTGGCGCCGCCTCGGCACTGCTCACGCTCTGGCTGCCGGGGGATCCCGGTGAGGACACTAAAGGAGGGCTCAATGCTGCTGAAGCCGATGCACCTTTGGAAGACAGGGCCTTGACAGCCTCCAGGCTTCTTCGGAGCGCGCCTGGAGATACTGCCCCTGGGAGGGAGCTAGCAACGTGTGGTGGGGTGTGGATCCCGTTGGTCTGCTCTGGGGGGTTTCTCACGCTTCCGCCAACTGTCCTGTTGTCTGCCCCGTCCATCTGACAGCTAATGGAAGCTGGTTTCTGATCCCAATTCAAATCTACCGATCCTAATCGCAGGTCTTTCTGATCTGGTAGCGATCCTCGTCTCGGGGCGAGGGAAAGTCCCACTTTCAGGTCGTATCCTTCAGCAGCAGAAGGCGTGCTGGGTGATACTGCCTGTACGGGACTGTCCAGTGAGGCACCACCTGCTGCCGTGGCTCCAGGAGATAAACTCCCACCGTTCAGTACAGGGGAACCGTCCCCCCTGGCTGGGGACAGACTCCCTTCCCTGGACCCCGATGGGGTTTGTCTTTGTGCTCTGGGCCTCAGGGTGCCCCAGCGCCCATTCACACAGGGAGCTTCATCCGCATTCCTAACCGGAGACTGAGAGCGGTATTCCCGCGTTTCAGGAACCAGGGCTGGTGGTGTGGCACTGATGGGAGAGGGGCGAGAGTTTAAGCTTGGGCTCAGTGGAGCTCTCCCGCTGGGAGCCTGGCTGAAGACCACAACACACTGTCCCACCTGGAAGACATGTGAAGACATGATCACAAACTACTGCATACAAATTCACAACCCCCCCACCTCCTGCTCTGTTAGCTTGTTATTTTCTCAGGACACCCAAGCAGGGGTCCAGGGATTCGATTCCATGGAGACAGAGACTTTTCTCTCTTCACTCTGCCACATGATTTCTGACCCCCTTACCCTGCAGGCAGGATGGCACCACAACTCAGGAGCCCCATGGTCTTCGTTTTCCACCTTCAGTGGCTGCCATGTCCAAGGGTTCGTGTGCATGTGCAGTAACCAGGCATCCTTGAACAGCTGCCAATAAAAGAGCAACATAACTAGAAGTTTAGTCTTGGCGTGCAACTATCTTCCTCGGGGAAAAGGTTCCCTGATACCAATCTCACTACAGATGGACAGAAATCACAACCCGGATTGCAGTTCCTGGAGTGACTACCACTCGCACACTATGGGACTTTAAAGACAAATCAAATCTCCAAGCCACAGTGTCTTACCCAACTATAAGTCAGGGATAACTCCAGCAAGGCTTTATTAATGTGGGCACGGCACTCTAAGCGTCATGGATAGAAGGCAGCGGAGAGAGGAGCTACACTTTATTATTTACTTAGCTGTGGAAGGGATGACAACTACAGCCAGAACTCTACAATTCAGCTGCCAGCACAACCAGTCAAGGTAGCTTTGCAGAGTAACTAGCAACTGATCTGCTGAGCGACCACTAGCAACAAGGTACACCCATGACCATGGGGGACCCCTCTGTAAGGTGCACCAGCTGGCGTTATAAACAGGTAAGATCCACATGCCCCGTGCTCATGCTCCCATGCTTTAATATACTTACAGCATTTGGCCCCCCACAGCCACCAAGGATTAAGATGGTCTCATCATCTATGACAATCTAGAGAGACAAAGAAGCGTTAGAAACTTGGGAGAACACAAAGAACCTCCTTAGGTTTCACACAGGACTATTGCTGCTGTATCTTCTCCTGTGTGTCAAAAAACTTTGCATCCTGCTTCCACAAGGTACCCATGGCAAGGGTCTTGCCCCAGCCTGCTCTCAAACTCCCATTCAGCGCTGGACCAACCCACCCATTGCTCCCAGCAACTGTCCAAAGCTCGACAGGCTCCAGGAGCCCACCTAAAACACATGGATAAAAGTCTCTAGAAAGTGCGTACAAAACAAGACTTTCCAACCAGGAAGAATGGGTTTGGGGAATTCATTCACTCCTTTCTGAGTGTGAGGAAAGACAAGGGAAAACATGGGTCTATAGCAGGTTGTCTGCTCTGAATCTGCATCATGTCTTAGGCACTTGAATGCCTACAGGCTGTATTTATACAAGCCACATCATCAGAGTTTTAGAGTGCTATGGTGAAGAGTGCAGTATCAAATCTGTTGACAGGGTGTCTGTTACAGCCCGCTGATGCCAGAGTCAGGCAAGACAGACAAGGAAAGGGGGTGGGGAGTCCTCCAGCATGTATGCTGTATGATTCTATATTGGACATTAAAATGCTTTTAGTGGAAATCATCCAAGGCAGTGGAAATATGAAATCTGACATGTCAGCAAATCCATATATGAAGGGGTCTTCTACAAAGCCAGTACAGAGGAATATTTTTAATGGCTCTTAAATGGCGAGGATGATGTCAGTGTTTTGCTTTGGCTGTTAAAAGAGAGGACTCTGGTTTGGAGAAGTGCTAATTGCAAATCGAGGTGTACATACACAAACTGGGACAAATACAGCATGGCTTAATGCCTGGCAGCTTTCAAAGGGTGGCCTCTTAAATTAGTAAAGTAGAAGGGAAATTGGCAAAGGCTTGGCACAAAGAGGCTACTGGCATTGCTTGCTATGAGTCCTGCAGATGACAAGCTCAAAACCAAGCCTGCCTGTTTCCTACTGCTTCTTTTTCACATGCAGCAGTGGCGGTGAGAGCAGGCTGATGACTTCCTCACAAGGTGCTGCAACATTTGCTGAGTAACTGCAAAGGATTGTCACCTGAGACTGGCCACCTCGTGGGTGAGGGCTTGGCCCAGAGACATTTGGCTTCGACCAAGCCCACTGCTCCAGATCCAGAACCCAGACATCATTACTCCTGCAAGGACAAGACGACAAACATGGAGCCAAAGGTGCAGGAGAAAAAGAACCCCCACATTCCTTGAAAGATCTCAAGGAAGTGCTGCTTTGCAGTCTGCAGGACTACTAGCATTACTCCTAAGGGGAAGGTAGGCTCTGGGGCTTTACCTTCTCTCTCAAAACTAGTTCTTGGTGTACGCTGGTATAGCCAAGGAAAATGGAAGCAGCAAAAGAACAAGACTCACGAGCAAACATGAGCCTGATCAAGGACTAAGATCAAATCCAAGATGCAACAGAAGACAGGAGCGGGGGGGAGCAGCAGCAGCACCTCCAAACATCCTATACGCTTAATGACTTAGCTTCTTCCAGCCTTGCCTACAGAGCCGTCACGCTGCACCATGATCCTGACCTACCCCCCGAGGCCAAGCTCAGATTTTAATAGTGCTATATTGAGCCGTGTTCTGAGGTGGATAAATGTTTGTTAAAAACAAACGCACCGTCACTTGGGGGACTACACTTCAGAACAGGTCTTAAAGGCCACTGCCCTGATCTTGCAATGGACTCCACTGCACATGCCTGAAGCATGACTCAGGGAAGGGTATAGCATATAAAAGTGAGAGTGGTAGTCTCAACCATCCCCTTAGCAACCAGGCTATTAACCTGACAAGTGCAGATGCAGCAAAACAGGCCTTGCTTAGTTCAAGAAAGCATCTAGGACCAGAACAGCAGACAGAGATCAGAAACGAGGCACTGTTGTAGTGGGAAAGTTTGTATCACCCCTCACCCAGTCTCTGCCCAGTTTTATCACTCCTCGCACAGTGATCACTAGTCCCAGAAACATGGGGGGGGGGGGGAATGTTCAACATACATTTGCCGAGATCCCAGCGAGCCCCCAAAGACGATCATTTTGTCTTCTATTACACAGGAGGAGTGTCCTGCCATGGGAGGTGGCCCATGGGTCGTCACAATGCAGTTCCACCTGTGGAAACAAGAATTCATGAATGCTGATAAATTATGCTAGAGTCCCGCCCAGCTTTTTCCCCTCCCAGAGATGAAAGGCGTCACCAACCCTGCAAGTCACAGGAAAACCACTTCTCAAAACAGCACAGACCCACTGACTTTCTGCTGCTGCAGTTTCTAGGTCCAGTGGGGATGGCATTTTAAACCTTAATTATTTTAAGTTTGCTCTTGCTCTATGGTGACACTTGGGAAGCTAGGCAGAAGGGTCCATCTTTTTGCTCTCTGTTTGGATAATGCTTAAGGCAGTAGAGTCCTGCTTGATAACTATAGCTCCTATATGCTACTGCAGTGAACAGAAAGTGGGTGAGTCCCAGACAGAGGATTCTGACTAAATGATCTAAAATCACCATCATCAAGATTTGAATAAAAGAGCAAACAGTTTAATTTGGAACCAAGATACTAAGACTGAACTGGTAACACCAACACATTCAATGAAATCTGTCCTCAACTATTATTACCTGTTTAATTATAGCATATTAAAAACATTGCCAAAAATGCATTGAGATGATTGAGCTTTTTGCTGATTATATGCCCATCTGGAACTGCTTTAATACCACACTGGCTCACATACAGACAGCAGAAATATTTTTGCAAGTGAGCACGTTTTCTGGGGACTGGCAGGAGAGTTTTGCTACCATCTTTACAAAGTTCATCTGCTTTGTCTAGACAAACTTAGAGGCTGGAAGAGCAGGTGGCTTTCAGCAGTAGGATGTTTACTTGTGGGATTCTTCTTCCCCTAGTGATTCACAGGAAATCAACTTTACATGAAAGTATAAACCTGAAGGTAAGGTAAAAATCTTCAGTGTTACATAGTTCCTATATTTCTTATCATAATGAATCATAGCATATGGCCAAAGGAATTGCATGGTTTCAAACACTTCTATCCAGTTTATACCAAATCCTTAGATGCAGCTGGAAGAATTTGTTCCATTTTAGTTACCAGTGGAGGGAAATAACCATCATCCAAGTAGCTTTCAGACAGTGGCACACTCAGTTCTGCACGTCTAAGATGCAACTGCTTGGTCATATTTTAATGGGGAGGGGGGGCAGAGGAATCCACAAACGTGTCAGGAATAGCCTAATCTAATCCAAGAGCAAAAATGTATCTTTTGTCTCCATCCCCACAAGCCAAATCTTATGGGACTCAGCTAACTCCTAAAGGCTGTTCTGCATGCCTATCGTTGATATGCGGTCGAGTGATTTGATTCAAGTTCAGACTCTCGAGGTTTTCTCACCAATTTTTGGAGGGTGAGTAGGTGTGTATCTCATCGAAGAACCTCTCTGGCTGGTGCAGAGGATAAGGACTTGGTCGCGTCCACCCACCAAACAGTACCAGCAAGTCCTTGTACACCACTAAAGTGGCTCCAGCCTTAGGTGAAGGGTAAGAACCTGAAGGAGAAAGGGAAAGGTTAGGAAACTGCATCTTGTACCAGCAGCCACTGTGTGAGCCAATCTTACTGAAACGTGACAAAATGGAAACTCCCCTTTAAAAGGCAGAACGGAAGAGAAGACAAAATTAGAGTTGGGAGCATGGGAAGAAAGCTACTGCCAATTTGTGTCATCATAATTAGTACGAGCCTGAAAGCACATTTCATGTATGGCAAAACATCTGTCAGTCAGTGACAGGAAATTACTAGCTTTCCAACATATCCCTTTAAATTATTGCTTTAGCACTGAATAAAAGCAATAATTACCTCCAAATACCTAGCGACTTTTCCCCAAGGAAGGAGGGAGTACGAATACTAATCTGAACACATCCGGCATTGCTCATGGCAGATCACTCCGGTACTTACAAACCTAAGTGTATTCTGAATCATTTTAGTGGGAGATGCAAGATTAACGCATACGCAATGAGTATTAACAGCTACTTCTCAGTCCGAAGCAGGGCAGACTGCAGAGTAAAGGTGACTGTCAGGAGAAGTGACAGCAGTGACTGAAGAACACAGCATCCAGCTCCGATTGTCCTGGGCTTTGACCCACAGGAAAGTCATTTAGGCAGACATAGTTCTTTGGGTAAATACGATATCTTTTATTAGACCAACTAAATATTCGGAAAATTGTTCTTTGCAAGCTTTTGGGTACTGACACGCTTCCTTCAGTCATTCACACACCAGCCTGAATGGTAATGAAGTCAATTAACCCTGTCTGTCCCAGTAGGAGTGTTTTCTCCAATACTTCACAGGTACTTAAAGCAGGACAATGGGCGTGTAGGTTGCAGGATCCCGGAATAAAAAAAAAAAAAAGAGAGAGGAATCCATCTCTGGATTTAGTATCGAGAATGAGGGAAGACTACATGAATCAACAACAACAACAAAGGTGTATGCAAGAGAGGGAGGTGCTGAACTCTTTGGGGAACATGAAAGTAGGGAGTTGACACCGAGTCCGTAGAGATGGAGCCCCCAAAACCAGCGGAAGTGTAACAGCCCCTGTGTCTACTAGCACAGTGGTGTTCAACCTCTAGCCTGAGGGACCACGCGATCTGGTTTGAGGGGTTTCCCACAGTCTGGAAACTTGGGGAGCGGGGTAGGGTTACTTGCTTCCAGAACCACTGCAATTAATGCTGCCACCGCTTCCCTTCTGCCAAATTTCTGGAGCTGTGGGGAGCTCTGTGGGCCGGAAGACATGGCCTCGTATGGGTCACACTGCAGACTGATGCTATGTGCTGCCCACACCTGTGGGATCCAGCCTGCGGACCAGCCTGCACCACTGCTCTAGCGGGTTTGGCTTCAACACAGCAGTCTGGCAAATATCTAGCCGACCAGATCTGTGTAGGCGACACCAGAACATAATGAAGAGTAAATGTTTTCGCTTGATCTGAGCCTTCAAGAGGCTAAAAACTAGGCCACGAGGCTGGATATCAGTTGTAATCAAACAAGATATTGCATAAAACAAGGGAGAGTGATACAAGGCTGGGGCTGTCGTGAGCTATGGAAAAACTACACTCGACTTTGGGGCAGCAGCAGATGCTTTTCCAAATTGGGGAGTCTTAGTTAAAGGCATATCTACCTACCTATGCCCTTAACTAAAACTCCCCAATTATAATAAAAGCAGCAGACAGGGAAACCACTATGACAGCCAGTGAGAAAAGCTTTTCATGTTAACTCACTAAAGCTACCACAAAGAGAGCGCACAATCTCGCTGCCTGTCTACAGACTTTACGTGTCACTTGGCAGGTTCAGGCTTTTGAAAAGATCAAGAGCATCTTGGAAAAAATAGAAAGAGCTCAGACTGCATGCTCCAAACAAAGGAATCCAGCAGACAGCCTGCATGATTTCCCCCAGTTGCAAGTGCACACAACAGACGGATAAGGTACGCCGTCACAAACATCACGGGGCCAGGCTCAATTAGCTGGTGCTGCAGAATGACTCCGTCGCAGTCAAGCAGCATCACTGCAGCATTAGACGGACAATATAAAAAGCCTTTATGCAAAGTGCAATATTTGGGTTCCTTTCTCCTTTGACGGTAAGAATCTGGACGTGCACAGGGGCTAGACTATTTCCAAGATGCAAGAAACCACAGCTGTGCCGCTTCCACTGGCCGAGGTGGGTACTAAGCAGCTGGTCGAAGCTCTCTTTCAATTGATGGGTTTGCAAATCCATAAAGCAGCCGAGCATCTTTTAAAGAAGAAATCCTCAGCTTCCATGTATGCTTGGAAAGCCCCACCCATGACTCCCAGCAGAGACTACATATTTAAAACACAAGAGCAGGCATTTTAAGTTTTCAATGCGTTAAAGAACATGTCTGAGCACAGGCAGTCAAATACTGCCAGAAATTATGCTGTGCTGGAATGTGAGGTTCAAAATTCAAATGCATGGTTAGCAAGAAACTCTGCCCTTTCACCTGCACCAGGTACAGGTCTGAATGGCTCCAAACAAGAAACATGGAGGAGAGGAAATGAAGGGAAAAAACTGTAAGGTTGTCCTTTAGTAATGTAATAGGGCACAGAAAAAAAAAGGGAGAAATTGAAAAAACAACAGAATTAGGTCAGTGCTGCTTGAGCAAAGAGATGGAAAAGAGAATCTGTTGGGTAGTTCTGGGAGTCTGCCCTAGACCCCCAGAGTCGGACTGGGACATTGATAAACTCTGTAATATGTTATCATATTATGCAGCATAGTTCTTATGGTACACTAATCTGATAGGGAGAGAAACACTACTAATAATGATAGGTTTTGGTTTTTGCTGGTTACAATAGCAGGCAGATCTTTTCAGCAAACAGCTATTGAACCAACAAAGAGGTGATGCTATATTAGAGGCATGGGCAAAATGTGGCCCAGGGGCCGGAGGTGGCCCACCAGGCCATTCTCTCTGGCCCACGGAGCCCCTAAAAAATTTAGAAAGTTAATATTCATCTGCCCTGGGCTGCCTGACATGTAGCCCTCAATAGCTTTCCAAAACTCAGTAAGCAGTCTTCCACCCAAAATAATTGCCTGCCCCTGCTTTATTAGGTCTGGTTCTGGTAAGCAGCAAGGAACAACAGAACAGCTGGTTGAATTGAGGGCTCACACATTTCTTGAATCAAACTCATGAATTGATTCAGTTTATTTAGCCTTTCATTTAATTTAAAACTAAGGCTTTTTATTTCACAAGGGCAAACTCTGGAAAATTCTGGGAACTAACAGCAAAAACAACTGGCGTGGAAAGCTTGGAACTGCTTTACGTTCAAGATGGAGAAAGAGTTGGCTGAGATTTGCAGGCCAAGCAGAGAAAAAAAAAAACTTGTAAGAAAAGGTCTCCAAATCTAACTGGATGAATAACCACCTTCAAATGCCATCAGGAGGAAGAAGAATCTACGTGGACTATGAAAAGAGAATGAGCCAAGAAACTCAGCTGTATTTGAAGGGGTCAGGAGGTAGGAGGAAAAAAGAGAAAAACGCCAAAAATCAAGCTGAGTTTAGACTTTGCAAAAGATATAAAAATACAGTAGAAGGCTTTTTAGCTACATGAGCAGACAGCGGACAAGGAAAGTGGGTTACTAGGCAGCAAGGTTGTGGTTGAGATTGAAGATAATCCAGGTATGACCCCCAAACTCAACAAATACTTAAGTGTTCCAGAAAAATGATGACGTTGGCTACGGGGCACAGACAAGGTGGCTTAAAGGGCGATAGAAATTACCACATCCCAGCACAAGCAAAACTAAAATACTTAATATACTCAAGTCAAGGGGACTGGAAAGTCTTCATCCCAGTTGGCTCACATCACAGGTCTGGCAACAAGTATTTTAACAAGGTGGAGATAAAACAATATAGCAAGCAGTTCTTATTGTTTAAGAAAGGAAAAGTGATCCAGACAATTACAGACAAAAATCCTCTCCAAGAGGAAGAGTAAGAAGAGCTTAGTCTTTGCTTTTTAAGACTAAATGAATTGAGGGGTGCTGATTGATCCCTATAAATACAGTAAAGGGTAAATGGGAGAAAAAGTTATTCAAACCCATTAGTTCCTTTAGAAGTACTAATGTTACAAGATGTTAGATGAACATCTTGCCTGGGTCATTTGACCCCAGTGCTCTTTCCTGCCATGGCAGGGGGTCGGACTAGATGACCTGCTCAGGTCCCTTCTGACCCTAGAAACTATGAAACAATGTTGACACAAGAGCTAATGTGTACAGAAAGTTGTATTAGCATCAGCAGTTCTGGAGCAGCCTTCTAGTAGGAGCAGTGAAGGCAAAAAGCTAATTAAATTTAACAGAAAGTTTACCAAATTTATGAATGGGAGTAGTATAAGTTGCCTGCACTACAGGGGGACTAGACAACAACACAGGAGATCCCTTCCCCATCCTATGGTCCGAGTCGGCTTTGTGACCTTTTTAATTCAAGAATGGAATTCACTATGGAAATCTCTGATGATTTTGTATCGGCAGAAAGATTAGAGTACAGGACTGAGTTTCAAACAGCAGCTATCTAGTGCTATAGGCAACGTCACCTCTTAAAGAATAGCATCTCTGCTGTGAGGATGAAGTCTCTCTAGAAAAACAGCAGGGGGACCTGAAAGCCTTCTGCAAATCCTCATTCTTACAGGCTTGAAATGAATAGCTTAAAAAATATATGAGAGCGTGGCCCTTTCATCATTTGCTAGGAAAGGGAGTTTTTGTTGCCAACAGCTGTCAAACAGAACATTTGCAACAAGACCGGGCAAGACTTTACCTCCAGCTTCTATTAAACCAAGTGGAAATGTGGAGAAGCATTTGCAGAGAAATAACTAATATTCCTTCAGTCTAATGTGCTTAAGAGACAGCAAGATAAAAACCCTAATATCAGGCATACTAGTAGCACCAAGTCAGTCAGTAACATACTCAAGGCAGGACCACCAAAACTCAGGAGTATAAAGTCAGTGCTGCTACCCCTTCTCAAGGCAAGGGGAGGGAGTGCAAGAAATTCAAGACCGGTTTCCTGTGTTCAAGCCAGACTTTCCATTTTAACAAATCCCCAGTGGGCTTGGGTCTCCACATGCATTTCACTCTACAACGTAATTAGGAAACATTTCAACTCATCAGCCAATGTCACTGGAACAAACTACCCCCAAAGAAAGGGTAAAAGCCAGTGAAGACAGATGCCAACATCCGATCGATCAGACAAAAAACATTTCGTTTCACTCCAGATGTTCCCCAGATTTACTGTAGCTCAACAAAACAAAACAATCAAAGGAGTTCAGTTATAAGCAACCGTATTCGCATATTTTTCCATTAGGAGCTTGCTTCAAGTGAGCAGCGGCTCTGAAGAGCTCATCTTTGGACCAACTGTGTGAACTCCTCCCATAATGGACCTCTCAGTACCTGTGACCCCTGCTATGAAATCCCACAGACACACTGGCTGTCAGATTTTACGGCAGAAATGAGATTCAAGTCTGCTATTCCTATGGCACTCCTGAGGCTGAAAACACTCTGCTGTGGACATCATAAAGCACCACCTCGGATAAATCCAAGGAGAATACCAACTGGCATGGCGCTATTTAAATAGTGCGTTCTGGCAGGAAACCTCATCAAGAATTCACAACTCCTGGTCTCGGATGTTCCCAGTCAAACAGCAAAGCCCGCCATGCTAAATCTGAATGAACTACAGCAGCCAGCCTGATGTTCAAGTCCGAATTTATTAGACCGAGTGCAAGGCTGGTGCTGGCAATACCTGCTTAGTCAGCAGAATACCTGGAACCACTTTCACCTTTACTATAGCAACCATAGCTTCATCCTCAAGGGCTAGTAGGCTGTATTCAGGCTCCTTCACCCCATAGCTAGGCTTTTGGGACAGTGAAATCCAAATATCCTTTCCCTCTCCAACCAAAGGAAGGAGGATGAGAGAGGGGAAAAAAAAAAATCTGCCTTCACACATGATCCAGATTTTGCTTTTCCCAAGCTGTTTGCTGAGTGGAGCTCTGACTGATGACAGATTTTTTTAAAATATATTTAGTGTTTCAGGGCTAATTAACCAAATCAGTTCCAAGTCATGTCAATTGAGCAGAACCCAATTGATCCAAAAACCACGTCAATTGAGCAGGTGGAACTCAATCCTTCTAAATGCCATGTATGGTGCTACCACCAAGCGCGCATCCTCCATCCCAGACCTCTCACCTGTGACTTCAGATGCTCCCAAATCCATTGGCAGACATCCCATGTGCAGGCCCAAGCCTGGAGGTCTTGGGGTTTGGATGCCCCCAGACACCACAGCCAAGCATCCTCATCTGGGACTTCAGATACTCCCTACACCTGACCTTAGTGCAAGCTGTCTGACCCTAGGGTAGCAGCAGTTCAGAGGTCGGAAAACAGAAGGCCTTCCAGAGGAAGAGGCTCCCAGATGACATTACAACATTAGCATCAGAATTAGGAAATAAAGAGGAGTGGGAGAGGAATACTAGGAGAAGGAAGGCTAAGAGGACAGCTCTGTGTCGTTCTCTAAGCCAGTGTTTCTCAATCTCTTTAGACGGAAGGCACCTCTAGGAAAATGCCAGCTCTTAGCTTCTTTCTGCTTGTTTGACTATGGAACAGAGCAATTCTTCTGTTGCAAAGACCGCAACAGGTCAGAATATTTGAAATCGCTGACCTGCTGGATACCCATTTGAAATCGCTGGGTTTATATTTTGTGAATCGTGTAGGTTCTAAATGAATTGCCTGCTACAAAGCAATATGTAAAGCAGCTACGATGATTCAATTAAATTGCAATGAACTGCTTTCCACACTTCAACCAGCTGCTTTTTCAGATAAAGATTCCTCCTCTCCCTCAGATGCAGGATTTTCACCACCTGAGAGAGTACACTACTGGCTGAAAGCCAGGCAGATTCTGGCCTCATCCAGTGATAGATTTAAGGTCCAAAGCTTGCAAACTACCTGCAGAACTAAAATGGGGGCTTTACCTTTGCAAATAGGCAGGATGCCCACCTTTTGCAAAGGAACTTTCAGCAGATGCCTTTACTTTGGAAGATCTTGAAATAAAGTCACAACAGTGAAGCCCGATAGGCAGAGAAAACTATTTTAAGTCATTACAAGTCTCAAATCCTTCCGAGTCCTGTGCAATTGGATTCAAGAGCCTTATTTCACTAGCACATCAAATATTTCCACTGCTGCTAAAGCACCTGCATAGTCATGCAGACAGCAAGTGTGGAAGAAGTTATGGAAACAAGACATGGGAATATACCACCTTACCATCTGATAAGCAGTAGCAGACTTTTTCTGTAACACGCAACACCAAGAATAGGAAGGAGGTGGGGGATACAAGATTTTATCAGCACTAGTCTCAACTGAGTGCAGTATTTCACTTGTGGCATCATCACTTGTGAGTAATGCCATGCTAAGAGGGTGCTGAGTAGCCCATGATACCCAGGAGCAGGGAGAGATCATTAGTCATGTCCATCTGAAGGCAGACAGAAGGCATCAGACATGCACCTTATAGACTAATGAGCATCTGATGAAATAAGCTCAGGCTGCTTAAAGCTCATGCACCTCTGATTTAGCTGGGCTTTAAGGTGCGTCTCTACCCTGCCTTCTGCTTTGATACCCACTCATTGAGTAGTCCATTAGAAATCTCAATGATCAACTTGACTGCTAAGAGCAAAGACTGAATTATATTCCTTGAGATCGGTTGCTCTGTCTTGAGCTCCCTTCCTATTCGTGTACGTAGAAACAGAATGACACAGGAAACCAACTTTCACTGCCAAGCTCTGCTTAATTACCACATTTTTTTCTTCCCAATACTGCACTCGGCAGAATTTCAAGTGATTTGAGTAACGGTGTAACGTGCTACACAAAACAATGCTGGTGCTAATTAAAGAGCGCTCTGATTCAGAAGGCGGGCAAGATCGGCTCCTGCTGCTCATCTTCTCTTGTGGATGCGCATGGAAAAAATGAAAATTGCTTTATTATACTACAAGCCGCTCATAAAAAAAAATCTAATTGGAGGGAAGGGCATTGGGGGCGTATGGCTGAGCAGACAAGCACGCTCTTCAATCTGTGCTCAACTCCACAGGCATCCCAGTACTGCTAGTTAGCGGCTCTGTTTTATTCACCGTGTCAAAAGGAATGTCTCTTCTTTGAAGGGATAGAAATTATATGTTTAAAAAAAAAAAGAAAGAAAAATCAACGTGGCTTAGGCAAATCACCATGTGTAAAATCCTTCTACCACAAATCTACCTCTGCCCCTTTGCACATATACTTCAATCACAGCCATCACATAGCAGGGACATGCCACAATAGCTCCAGGTTTGTCTGGATTTTCCTGCCTCAACCAGGCCTGCACAGACAACACTGGTCTAACACATCAAGGTTGACGTTCTGTTGGGAGAGACTGCTGACATGAGGGAATTTACACAAATTTGAGAAGGGGAAAAGTTTGGAGAAAGTGACTGCTTTTCCCAGCCTCTCTTAAAATCAGAGAAGTACCAGGGGATCCCCTATGTACAACAGAGTTGCTTTGAGAATAGCCGAATTGCAGTGACATGGCTTTGGATGCGTGTGAAAAGTCTCAACCAAAGCATGCTATTGTTGTAAGAACATGCAGTGTAAGTGTGTGCTCAAATAAACCTATCTGAATAACTTAAGGGACGATGTCACAGGACGAGAGTGACCCCGTCTAGTAGCTCAAACAGTTAACTGGACACAAAATCCAACTTTTCCTGAGTGGGGTAGGGTGAAAAATCACCTACGGACTGCAAACAGGCACCATGCAGATTAGTGCTTTGTTACTCCCTGTACTCATATCAAGTGGATTAATTATTTTAAGTCAGCTTTTTCAGTTTAAGAACTGGTATTTTTTTTAAAAATGGCTAAGAATGAACCACCGTTTAAATATATCTCCACTATGCAAGAGTAAAGTCTATTGTGTATAGACTCTTCTGCATACAGATACTTCTGCATCCTTTTATATAGGTATACTCCTCATTTTTATTTCAATATATTTTATATAGATTTTTAATCTGGAAACACTATTAGCATTTACATTTTTTTATATTCTACTAGCATGATGGTCTGTTGCTGTTACTCAGTCCCTTTTTACTGAGAAAGAAGTATTCTTCTTTTTCATGCGACTCACGTGACATGATGATCATGATGAACCTGGAAAAATAATGTAATGGACTTTTATTCTCTCCTGGGTCCAGCCGAGCCCTAGGCAGAAGAAATTGTCTCAAAGAGCAAAAATTCAAAAGCACCTGAAAATAGAGCCAGGACGCAAGTGCACTCCCAGGCCGTTACTAGGCAATGTCACTAATGTACAAACATTTTTATAGCTCTAGGAAGCAAAAAACAGGCTACTGTAAGGTTTCCATTCATTTAGCAGTAGAGCTGATTTAAAATGATCTACTCTGCTCCTACCAATAGGTGTCTCTGCAGCCCGTGCTAAATATCATGCTAGAGCATTTCATCAGCATCTACAGCCGTACAACACCCTTTACTTCTGCAATCCTTTTTACCCGAGGAACTCCACGTGCTTAACTAATATTGGCATGTTAATTTGCAAAATATCTGTTATATAAGCATCAGACTCGCTTCATCCCAGCAGCAGAGCCTCCTCTGGGGTGGGTGACAGCTAAAGTACCACTAGGCAACAGTTTTAAGAAAGGCGAAAAATGCAACACGCAATTTAAATTACTACAGGAATTTTAATTTGCCAGCAGAAGAATTTTACCAAGACTTCAGGAATGATGTTGCAAAAGCTGTTGAACATGCCACACTAAGAAAGACCTCCATTTCATTTTTACTTGAAAGATGCTTCCTTGTGTGTTCTCCACTAGTATTCAAACCATAGTGAGATGGTAAATTCAGTGTCTATCTGCTCTCCTCCCGGGGTAATGCATTATTTAAAAATCAATCAATCACACAACGTACCAGTTTGAGAGACAAGAACCTTTTAAACCTGACTGATGCAGGTGGACTTTTTAATGTGGTTTCTACACCAAATATGATTAAGGAAACTTTGAGATCGTCAGAAAGCACACTCCTCTGACAGGTGCTTCTCTTCCCGAGAGCTAGAGAGTGTAGTCGTTTAAGGGATCTTGGGCGTGATCTTCAAGTAAGTGCCTAAAGGCTGGCTTTTTTATAGGGCCTGCTCATCAGAAATGCTAAGTTTTTAGAAGTTCCCATGAAATCAATGGAAGCTGCTGGGGGCTCAGAGCATAAGACCACTTGCATGCCTATATAAGGACTTAGGAACCCAACGTTAGCAGCCTATTTTTGCAAGTCTTGGTCCCATTATTTACTAACAGAGACGCAAATAGTTTTCCCCAATTTTGGTATAAAATGCTTGTCAAGCAGGATTTTCAAGTGACCAGGGTCATGTTTATATTCTCCAAAGCTCTGAAAAGGAGTGCAGATCAGTCAACCCTCTGCCCCCTTCCCTGTTACCTTTCCACTCTGCCTGGGAGAAAACGGGGTACAGAGGAGGAACTACAAATTCCCTGCGCTGGTCTTTAACACAGAAGCCTGAAAATGGAATAGTGGGAAAAATTCTTATATTAATCTCTGGAGGGATGTGTGCCCAGGGACCTTCTCTCTCAGTTTCTAAATCTGACAAGGTTAAAGGAACAAGCTATTTTTCATGCCTTCCTGCTAGATCCACACTGATAAATGTCTTAAGAGGGGTCTATTTTTTTGGCATACGTTCCAAGGAAATGAAATCAAACACCATTCCAAAAATAAAAGATAAGATGCTGAATACCAGGAAATTTTTCAGAAATGACTTTTGCCACACTAACTGAATGCTGGGAGAGAGGGGAATCACGTTTAGCAGTCTTTAAAATTCACATCGAGGGTCTCTGCTAATAACTACCTTGCTGCAATATGCATAATTCTGGCAGGCAATATGCTAAAGGTCTTTGGGGAGTTTATTTTTC
Organism: Crocodylus porosus; assembly: GCF_001723895.1. Taxonomy (NCBI): domain Eukaryota; kingdom Metazoa; phylum Chordata; order Crocodylia; family Crocodylidae; genus Crocodylus; species Crocodylus porosus. The sequence goes on from NW_017728926.1 coordinate 10,614,252, forward strand.
TCCTTAGCATCTACAAAGTCATTAGCTGAGGACACGCAGGTGAATGCAGCATTTCAGGAAAATTAGCTTCTGTGCTGGGTGAACGGAAAAGACTTAGCTAGAAAGCAAGTCAGTCAGTTTTTTAGGGATGAACAGAAAAGGTGCATTTCAGTGTACACTCCATATAATATGTTTTAAAAATAATGCTCCTTTTTAATTATATCTAGCCACAAGATAGTAACCTCTTAGCAACAGCTGTCTTTCCCAATTGTGTACAAACACATTTGCCTGTATTGTAAGGTCTTCAGCACTGGAGTTCAGCACCAGTCATTTCTGTTCAATAATTCAGCCACAAAAAGGCCAAGTAAAACAAAGTACCAAGTGCTGTGCCTAAACTAGACTGAGAAAGAGAGCGCATGAATAGTCAGCTGCCCTGCTTCCATAATGTCCTGCTCCTTTAAAATCCCTGCTGTGGCGGGGGGAGCTTCTTTGAATCTTTTTTTTTCTTAAAGACCAACTGTTACCTATGTGGAATTGCTTTTTATTCTTTGCGTAGCTGGAAGGAAGACGTAAGGGGAAGAGAGACAGCTAACAATAAAGGATGAGGAGAACTGTCAGGTGCAGGAGGCGGGAAAGAAAAAAAAAAAAAAAAAGAGAACCTGGGAAAAGACTTTGAATCCGTGACCTGGACTAAATTACACGAAAGCAAAAGGGATATTTGAGTTTAAAGCCTACCAACACAACATTGTTGTATTTATATAGGAGCTTTCATTTTAAAGGAAGCATTTTCAAGTGCCTGTATACACAGCAGCATGAATACAGCTGCCTTTGGCATAGTGGGTGGCAATGAACCATTGGAAAAAGGGGGAAAAAATAATTAAGAAATGCAACAATGAGGAAAGAGAAATCTTTTCCCAAATGCTACAGCTCTTATATAATGTGTCCTGAAAGCTGACAGGCCAGCAAGTTTTTAAGATCTCACCTAAAAGAAAGAGCCAGGTTATCGCATGGAAGTTGGTGAAAGACGAACAGCTAGGTCAGCTCTGCTGGTGTTCAAACTTTGGTACATAACTGCGCTCTTTGCTGTACTTAGTGGCCTCAAAAAAAACCAACAAAACCCAAATCCCCACTCCACCCCACCCCAGGAAAACCAGAAGCTTGCTTCCTTTCAAACAATTTTCCTCCTTGTTTCCTCTGGTTGTCACATTTTTCCCCTCAATGAAAGAAAAGTTTCTGCTAAAGCAAAAAAAAAGCAACGTCCACTCCTGCCACATGAGGCTAAATGGCTAAGGGCAAGGTAGCACCAATAACCTGCACGCCTCAGAAATGTAAAGTGAAGCCAGTGTACCTAGAGGAGTTCACACCGGATAATGAAGCACGTACCAAGCATACATGACTGTCAAGGAAAGCAGGGCACTGATCTTTTTAAGCTGTAAGCTTCTCACGGGAGGCACTGTTTTCTATGTGGTATAGAGGAAGGAGTATCCTGCTGCAGTTCAACACCGATGCACCAAGTTGACAACAGATGACAGGAAAAGATAAGTAAAATATTTTAATTTTGTTTAACATGCACCCAAGGAGTTCACATACCAAGCATCAGCCAATACTTCCTATATTCGGTGCATAATAAAATGTTTCACTCAGCTGCTATAACCTACCGTAGTCTTATTAGTGTTCATCTTTTAGCTTCATTTCACTATTAATTTATCCCCAAGTCCACTTCTCAAATGCAGAGACTGTCACAAGAGGATGCAGCATGGACCATCTCTTCCAAACAGCGAGGTGGCAATTAGTGCTACCAAGGCCACGCAGCCAAGGCAGAAATACAGCCAGTGCACCAGATGAACAAACTCTATGAACGAGATCGATAATGAAATCATCCTGATTGACTTCACCCATCACTGGGGAGCTCATCCCTAACAGGGGGAGAGCTGGTCCAAAGCACTGGGCAATACAGCTCACGCAAAACTCAAATTCCTTCCTGCATTTGGTGCTTTATGTCCAAAATGCCCTGTACATTTCCACACGACAGAACAGAAGTGAAAGCATCAGCACCTTAATCTCTATGCCAAGGAAAATCACGAGGGCCAGCAGCAGCGATTTTTTAATGCCGACAGAGCTGTGAATCTCTGTGCCCTGCACCCTCAGGTCTTAAGCTTTAAAGCAAAGGAAACAAGGAAAACCACACAGTGACTTCACGGACTTCGAATGCCACCCAGCCTAACAATGTCACTTGGTGTTACTGCTGTAATTGAGACGCCGTGGAGTGGTCTGGGAACCTGGCTCAGATGCACCGATAAGATTTCAAACAATGCCGGCTGGGCCAAAGGGCAGGCTGCAGCCAGGCACAGCCATATCAAAGGAGGGACCCGCTGACATTGCAAGGTGAATTTCAGACCTAATGAAGCTATCTTTTCCCAAAAGGCATTTGTGTTTTAAAGAACCACTAAGGAGAAGTATTTTTTTTAAAAAAAGGCTTTTCCAAGCTGAAGGAGGCACCTTGCAGCTGTCTTTAATGCTCTGAAGTCAAGCAGAGAGTATGCCAATGGATTAAAAATTAACAGATTTAAGGCTACCTTCATAGCAAAAGTGTGTTTTTATATTAAGATGGTGATCTTGATGTAATATCCTAGGGTGTGGGGTACTGATAAGTTTTCATCCTGATGCAACTAGTCAGGACCAACCCTATTTCCTCTGTAAACAACTTGGCTGGCTATACAGAGATTAAAACCACACCCCATGCCAGCAGTTACCTTCATGTAAATACCCCATTTTGCATGGTGAAGATATAGCCATAACAGGCCTGACAGCTTCTCAGCAGCAAAAGAAACCCAAAAGGAGCCAGAGGTCTTTTGTTCCCTAGGCCAGCGAAGGCGGATGAATAAAAGACCTCTTGCATTACAGGCAGATGTCTGCTCGCACCAAGCCTTTTAGGGTAAACGTTACCCATTTTGGCACAACTTTTCCACTGTCCACTATGGGGATGCCACTGTTTGGGCAGTAATGTTGGGAAACTGCAACACATGCCCCTTCTTGGCTGGCTCCAAAGTAGTTCACCTTCCATCACAGCCTGAAGGGCAACAATATTTGCTCCCATCCAGACAGGCCTGGCAGTGTCCCAGAATACAGGTATTCTCAGGACCTTATCTGGCCTGGCCTGGGGGGAAAATTCACCCTGCCAAGCAGAAATTGGCTTCATTTTCATTCCAGGCAAGCAGCAGTGGTAGCTGACTCTCTCTCCCCCCCCCCCGATAAAGGAAAAAATGCAACCTTTCAAAGGTTAAGTGCAAACAAAGAAAAGGCCACAAGAGCAAGGAATTGGGGAAGGATTTGTCAAGGGAAGGACAGATCTGTATGGCAAAACAAAACATTTACATTAAGCACCTAATCTCCGATACAGATCACTTCTATAGAGCACAAATGATGACTGATTAGCCCGACCCATCCCTCCTCCCTGAATTGTGCACTCGCACATTCCCTCTCCAAGGACTCACCACGGAGGAGTTTGAAAACGACAAGAGCCAATTTCCTATCCCTCACCCCTAACACTTTTCATCATTTATACAAACAAATTCCATTGGAGGTATTGTTCATAACTACCTAAAATGAAAAAAACAAAACAAACAGGAAATTCATAACCAAAATCCACCGTATGGAGTCCTAAAGGGGTCAATGGACATCTAAACATGTGAACATCATGCCTGAATCTGGCACAGTCAGCTCAGGCCTTCGTTCTCCTGAAATGCACCAATTAAGGTGAACTTTTTCAACAGCAAAATCCTCCAGGACACTAAGCCCCACAGGCAAGTGACTGAGGCTTCTACATGGCAGGTATGGAAGCTAAAAATCAAATCCGTCTGTTTGATGTGGGCATCAAAGCTTCTATGGTAATGGAAATGTTACCATGCAAAGCTTTTAGTTTCTTTTAACTGCTAAATTCTTGAACTGTTTTGCAGCCAGGAGTCCTATATGTGATTTAGACATTATATAAAACAGTAATTCCTTTAAACCTACTGCCATGCCCACTGATTTCTGTGAAGGATACCTTTTCAGCAAAGAGTGGTTCAGTGCTGTCTTCCACCAAAATGTTCACACTCCATACCACAGTCTGTCGCTAGAGGAAATGCACCTTACAGGGCAGCAACCAGAAATCCTCTTCAAAGATGCCTTCGCTCTTATCCGTTTCCTTTATTCTCATGCTACAGTTAAATATTTTTTAAAAGACCTGCTCCCTCTACGTAGCACCAGAACACTTTGCTGGAATGCCTAGCACAGACAAGGACCAGTCTGGCACCATTTAAAGATCTTTTCAATAAATCAGCATGGCAGACGACAGAAGGTTTGATTTATTAAATCTAAAACTTATTTTTAGGTGCCTAGACCAAAGAAGGGGTCTTTGTACCAAAGGCTAGCATGCAGTGATGGATGTCAAATGGCAGGCAATATGAAAGATCTGCTGTAGCATCTGCACGTGCATACGCACTGGCAGATTTTCCATGATCATAGTATATACCTGCATGCATCTTCTAGCAAAATGGAGGGAACCAATAATTTGCACCTCTCCGGCATCTATTATCGGACCCTCTCAATGCCCTTTAGAAGCAATTAATTTAAGTCTCACAACAAATCTGTAAAGTAGGTATTTAGCCACATTCACACTTGTGAACATTGGCCACAGGAGTCAAGTAGCTGGGTCCAAGTAAAGCCTTCATACCCATTATGACCAGAGAAAGCAAAAAACCCAAGGAAGAGGTAAAATTATCCTGAGATGCTTCGTCCGTCTCAAACATGGCATTCATAGATCACGTACATATCGTGAACTGGTTACGCTGACACGGTTGGTAATACCTCAGTTTACCATAGAAAAGTTATGGGCTCAAATGCAGTCGGGTAGCTAATGCCAGCCCCCAGTGTAGGATTCCCCCTGGTGAACCTCTAGTAAGGCGTGAGCCACACATTCACAACCGCTAACATTTAGATCAGGACAAACAGGTTGGGCACCAATTCACCATTCCTAGAGCCTGCAGCCGTAGCACCCTTTTCCAGGGTACGGTCCTGAGATTCTCAGCAAGGGTGCTGTGGCATTTTGGGGTGTCTCAAGTCCTTTCCAGGGTGCTACAGGAATAACAACCACACAATGTTAGCACTGTTAGGTAGGCAAACACAATTCACCAGAAAAACCCAGAGATTTCAAATAGGAATCCAGAGGATCATCATGGACAGTTAAGGAACAAGTTACCCACAGGGAAGTCTTTTCCAATGAGAAGCTGGCTTAGACCCTAAAATATAAGGGGTTTTAAAACTGTAATTCATGCAAATGGAAATATTTCCCATACAAAGCTTGCAGTTTCTTTTTAATGCTAAATTCTTGGACTCCATCTTGCAGCCAGGAGTCCTGGATGTTATTTATACATTATATAAAACAGTAATTCCTTTAAATCTATTGCCTTGCCCACTGATTTCCGTGAAGACTGCATGTTTTGTATCATGAGAAACTAAACTGGCACTTGCAATTTACCTTCTCTCTAGCAACGTTAATTTTACAACTTCTCTCTAAATTAGTCCTAAATGTTTCCAGTCTCTCTTCATATAGAAACCTTCAAATTCATCCAGTCATTTCTACAGTCCTTCTCTAGACCCCTACTACTTCTGGAATATATCTTTTTGATGTGTGCTAAACAGAGCTAATCAGTATCGCACATCAGGGCATACTGTCCAAGTAAATGGCTTACAGTATATTCTCTTCTATTCTTTATACATCCTACCATAGCTGGGCTTCTGAACATCACAGAATATTGAGCAGATGTTTTCACTAAATTGTTCATGGTGACCCCCCCCCCAAGCTCCTTTTTCTGTGCAGTTACAGTTAATTGAGACTCCAACAATGTGCATCAGCAAGCCAGCATTTCTTCCAGCATGCTTTATAACCTGGCATTTTTTAACATCTTCCATTTTAAATTAGTTGGCCCTTTTCTATGAAGCTTCCTTTCTTAAGGCTAAGCATCACCATGCAAGTTCTTTTATCTGGCCCCTCTCCTATGATGCCAAGCGTTATCATTATTATTTTTAGATTTCTATCCCACTCTACCCGGAAAGGCTCAAGGCAGGTTCCAGTAAGTGACAAGCAACCTGCAGATAAGGATGCCTCAAACAGCATCTCAAAACTGGAAAACTCCACCACCCCACCCTCTTCCTCCTATTTCCTTGCTTATCCCCCATAAGAACAAATCCTCTGACCAATGCTACACAACTCCCAGTCAAACCGAGGAAAAGGTTCTCCCTTTTCCCACTCACACTCCCTTCCCTGACATCTAGGAGAGATCTCTCCTCCCTCCAGCACTACAATCACTTTTTTCGGCATGGCTCTAGCAGCATTTGAAGATCCTGTGGACGTATTCAAGCTACCTTTGAGCTAGCTCAAGAACTGCTTGCTCAAGAACTGCTAACAATGAAGCCACAGTAACACAGAGCTCAACGTGCAGTGTGCTGAAATGCATGCTACCGCTGCTAGCTGTACCCAAATGAGCTCGCCCAAACCGAGGCATGGTTGCTTGCTTCCTGTACCAGCTCCTGTGGTACTCGAGTGTCAAAAGCAGCCTCTCTTTTAGCATGCCGTAGAACCGGCTGTTCCAAGAAAATCGTTATAGGGAAGTTGACCTGATGGGGCTAGTTCATGTGAAGCTGCTGGACCCCCTTGTTACAAACAGCAGTAATGAGAGGGGTCACACCTATAGGACGATTGGGCTGAATTCAATTTGAATTCAGAGGCAGGGAAAAAGAAAGGCCGAACACTGCAAAGAGGAAGCAAGTGGCAGATTCATCTCCTGGGCTGTGCAAAAGCAATGGTTCCTGTTAGATCCCATGCAGACACGTGGGTGAGCTCAGACAGGGATATGGTGTTAGGTGACAGGCTGTTCACATGGGCCTTTGAAGACTGCATCTGGCAGATGGGCACAGGCTGAGAACCACTGACAACACATGCTATTTTGGATATAGAGCAATAGAAGACAAGCTAAAGAAGCTCAGCCTGTAATATCTTCACTCACTCAGTACTGTGGTTCAGTTTCATGACCTGCAATCTATAAAGCATGCACAGTTTTCAGGAAAACACCCCTTTTGAAGACTGGGTTGTGCACCTCGCCTCCCGCTGCAGAACTCATGACCACCCTCTGCACAACCCTGAATAAGGAAGTCTGTGCCTGAATCTTGCCCAATTTGATCAAGTGTTGTGGTTACAAATAATCTCATTTCTGTAAAGACTGTGACTGTTTCTGAAGGGTGTTACAAAAGCAGGTCTTTGTGCTCATCTTAAGGTTGCTGAGCTGCGTGATCAAGGGCATGAATTCAAAAGCTGTGGTAACAGTGTATAAAAGCCAAGTTTCTTGTTCCATCACGCTGCAGCCTCCCAATGCCAGACTGCATCCAACAGAAGAACCCAGGACCGAAGACAAGACCCTCTCCTAGCTCATGCAGACCTTCAGTTTTATTGAATCAGCATCAAATCCTGTGACAAAAAAGGAGTCAGTGCTTTCTAGCAAGCTAGCATGTGCCTCCCTTGTTATGATTCTGTTCAAGCCTCGGGGCTGAACCTGCGATAGGAGGACGATAAAAGCTTCTACTTTCCCTGTGCGAGCTGGAATGGCTTGATTTCAAAGAAAGAAAGCTGTGGGAAGTCAATCCTGGGAGGTTTTACCCTCTTACTGGATGGGTGGATTCAGGGCTTAATGAATGGTAGGCTTATTTGGGAAAACAGGAAGGACTAAGTCACACATCCACCTAGTCACTCTGATACAAGGAGGGAGCAGAAGGCCTTGCTACTGCTCATGGTGGACACTTCTCATAGGAAAACATACTGAAAGAAGTAAAGGATCTTCAAAACAGAGGCTTCTTTCCCTCTTCGGTAGCTAAAAATTGGACAGCACTAGGGAGATTATGTCTATTAGGGTTGAGAACGAGTTTAGGAGGCAGAGCCAATGGGGAGTGCAGGCAGGCTGGTAAAGTCTTACCTACTTGGATAGCATTTGGACTTGAAATACTGTGCTTCGTGGCTATTAGGGGGATTTATTACTTGCCTCTTTGGGGAACAGGCTTTCATGTTGGAGTATTTGCTTTATGATGCAATAAACACCTTGGTTTTTAAGTCTTGTCCATCTCTGCCCTCCCTTAACTTGTCACTGGTGAGCAGGGGCACATCCTAACAACCCACTCCGGATGGAGCTCTGGGCATCCTTCTCCCTGTCAGAGACAGGTTTGACAGCAAGCTTGAGCAGACCCTGATCAAGTGCAGAAAAAATGTAGTTGTTCTGTGAGCTGTAAAGGTGCGGACTATCCAGGAAGAAAATTGCCTGGTGACACACACTGACTCCTGTGCATCAGTTATCTACAGCTACACCACAGTAAATCTAGTGCAGTGTGAACTGTTTTACCCATTCCACTTCCCAGGCTTTACAAAATAGAAGGGGTCAACTTTCTTAGCTAAATTAGACTCGCAGAACCTGTGTCTGGCCATGGTTTCCAAGACACAGGGAAGGAAGGAAGCAAGCCTATTTAGTACATTTCCAGACCTGCAAGAAAGCAAGATGCACCTTCACTGCAGCGAGAGTCCAGATTTTAGGCCAGTTTGAGTATCTGGATTGGCCAAGGGGTGAGGATAGAAAGTGAGGGTTGGGAGGGACCTCGGGAGGTCACATCTAGTCCAACCCCTGGCTCAAAGCAGGACCAGCCCCAACTACATCATCCCAGCCAAGGCTCTGTTAAGCCAGGCCTTAAAAACAGCAAGGGATGGAGACTCCACCACCCCTCTGGGTAACCTGTTCCAGTGCTTTGCTACCCTCCTCGTGAGAAAGTTTTTCCTAATATCCAACCAAAATCTTGCTTGCTGCAGCTTCAGCCCACTGCTCCTTTTCCTGTCACCTGCCCCCACCGAGACCAGCCCAGCTCCATCTTCTTTGCAACTGCAGGGAGCCGAAGGCTGCTATTAAATCCAATCTGAGTCTTCTCTCCTCCAGACTAATCCCGTGTTACTCTGCCTTCACTGTTCTCCACTTCTTGTGTGCGCCTGGGTGCATATCCCAGTTCTCTGGGCTGAGTTAACTCCAGGATCAGTGGTGCTCAACCTACGGCCTGCAGCTGGATGTGGCCCACAAAGCCTATGCGAATGGCTCGTCACCTAGCACCATGCTCCTGTCTGAGCTCCCCAGCAGGTCAGTGCAGGCTCCGGCTGGAGCCACCGCTCTTGTGCAGCTCTGGAACGCAGGGGGTTAACGCTGTCACCACCTGTCCCCTCTTTTCCACTGCCACTGAAGGGCTGAGTGGCAGCGGTATTTGTCCCCAGCACTCTGACTCCAGCCAGGGTCTTCACTGACAGCCGGTGAGCTCAGAGCCAACTGTGCATTGGCAACGCTTTTCTATGCAGCCCTCAGTTCCGCTCTGACTTTAAAATCAGGCCTAATTGTACAAAAGAAGGAGCACCACTGCCCTAGGACTCTTTTCTAGTCAACTGCATCAGCTACATGACTTGCCCCCCAGGAAAAACTGGGGTAAGATACTGAGGGGGGGACTATCAGCACTCACAGGATTTTTTTCCTGCACCCTCAGTGCAAAACACTGAGTTACAGCAGCACCCAGGCTTTAACCCATCTCTAGCTCAGTAAATGACCTCAGACTTAAAGCACCTCCAAGAATAGATTACATGTGTGAATGATAGAGCCTGGGTTCATGGCGCAATAAAGAGATCCCCCCCCCATATTTCTCCCTGAACCTGGATGGAATTTTTCTTTGCGAGGAGGCCACTCCTTGCAATACCTTTGTTTGCTTATGTGATGGGAGTGGGTGGAAAAATCTCTCTCGTCTTCCAACAAGCTTAAGATAAATGCTACATAAAGCATAGCACTGAGAATGACTCAACTATGGGGGGGGTGAGGGAGGGAAAAAAAAACCAAAAATCACTTATCTTACAAAATCCAATAAATCGTAAGGAAAGTCGGTTACGATCCAGGCTGACTCACTTCATAACTCAAGGGCAAACACTGATGGCAACGAGCACATCCCTTCTCCTTCCTGCTCTTTTTACTGCACCAGCTAGATAACACTACCTGTTCCAATGCCCCCTGCTCCAAAGCAAACCAGCCCGATAAGAAACCAGGGCATTCACCCTGACACAGTGCAGCATCCAGAAGAGTGCAGGGGAAGAGAAGGTTCCTGTTCTCTATGGCAGACTATGCAACAAGGGCAGCTGTATGGTCCCATGGGGAAAGCACGGGGCTGGGACTCAGGAGACCTTGAGTTATGTTCCTGGCTGTGCCACTGATCTGCTAGATGACCCTAAGCAAGATGCTTCACCTATCTGTGCCTCAGTTTCTCTGTAAAATGGGGATAATGGCATTTGCTTCCTTTGTAGGGAGAACTCTGAAATCTGCTGGTGAAAAGCACAGCAAGAGATGGTAATCTCTTTAGCTCTCCTAGCATTTACTTCCCTTGTAAGAGGAGAAGAAACAGTCAATGGCATTGTTTTAGCAACGAGCAGAACGTATTTTGAAAACTCAGCAGGCCTTTCCTTTCAACCCCACTCACTTATTCCACCTCCCTCTCTTTCAGAGAAAGTGAGCATTGGCCAGCAATGTCTGTGAAGGCTAAATATTTATTGCTGGCTTAAACTCAATCTCAGCTTCAAGATAATTTATCCAACTCTTAATGCTATTTAATCTAATGCCTGCACGTGAGAAAAACCACGTGAAGGTGGCAGGCATATCACCTAAATAATGCACGGCCTTCACCTGGACTCACTGCAGTCCATTTCCAGGATTTTGTCAGAAGGTATGTGACTGGCATGAAGACCTGTCCTGGCTCACTTTAAAATCCTTGCAACTGGGTGGGTTCCAAGGCAAATCAGCCTGGCCCTCAGTTAGCCTATACCAGCTTGCTGCACAACCATATCCAAGCGCTCCCCACTCTCCGAAACACAACCAATGTATGAGAGGCAGAATTAAGATGGGGCCTGGAAAAAAGCAAAACTCATGAGCATCTGGAAGGAGATCAAGGTAGATCTCCATCTCTGCTCCAAATGTTGAGGGAGGAAGATTTCTGTAGTCACCAAATCTGTGTCCTTTTCAGCAGCTGGCTGTCCATGTATGGTCATACGGCCGACCTTAAACTACTTTTGACAGCAGCTTAGCTACCAAATGTGCAGCGCTGCATTTGATTCGAGGCAGATTATCAAAGAGGCCCATCCTCAACAAGGACATGACTTTAATAAATCAGAGCAAAGCTTCTGTTGTATCTGGTCTTGGATATATCCATATCTAGCTTCCTGCAAAGGTCCATGCACAATACTAGACTAAGCCACAGACTCTAATGCAGCTAGAATGAACTGTGCAATTTTTTTTATGGTTTCTATAAGCGAGCAGCTTGCACCAATTCCATTTCCCTGCCCCGGCGCAGGTTAATCATAACTTTAGTTATTCTTTAAAAATTTCATTGCGGGATTTGCTTCTACCTCAAAACAGCAGTAAATTCCTCATGTGCTTTATAAGCAGTTTCCTTTGATTTGTTCAAATATACCTGCCCTTTAAAGGCCCTGTTCTTTTCAACTTCTGCATTTGCCCTCGTCAAACACCACTTTTCCCAGGGAGTGGAGAATACAGGGGGGGCAAGGGCACCAAAAGGCAGCTATGTGCAAGAAACCACCACAGGCATTCACATGGGTGAGTCATCTCCTCTGAAGATAGATGAACAAGTATGCTCTGTTCTGAACCAGAGTGAAGCTGCAGTTATGATCTGATCTTGGTGCGTGTGCTCGTGACAACATACAGAAATATTTCCTCAGGGGATCTTCCCATGGGACTTAACCCTGACACTTATTCCCACAATACGTGCTTTTTTAAGAACGCTATTTGTTAATAAATTGGTGGGAATTTTACTATATGTATGACTAATAGAGGGTGCTGACTAATCTGGGTGCTGGTGTCTACCTTCATTAACGTTATGGGAACCTCACACACACACTTTAACCCAAATGAAGTAGCAGTCACACTGGTTATACCTTCCCCACTCCTCATTGAATTAAATGCAGAGAGGAGTGAAAAACTGCAGAGGGAGGAAGTTAAACTGTAGCTTGATCAGACCCAAGGTATTCCCTAAGTTATTGCTATTACAGTGCAGTAACGTAAAACAAAGTTGAGTTTTGGATGGGTCAAAACTTACACTTCAAGCTTGAGTTCAAACGCTGACAACCTGGTTAGTGTTAATCTAGCAACAAAGTCTCTGATTTATAGGTGGGGGAGGAAAAAAGAAAAAAAATCATTAGCTAAGTGTGTCAGGTGTACACCCAGCTGGATGACATTTCTCTATTTAGGTTTAACATGCTAAATTTGGAATGTCATGTCTTACAGATCCCCAAATTAATCTGACCATTGTTCACAATATCAATGGGAGGGACCCTATTAATATGGGGGAAAACTGGGACCCCTTCCAGCATCACAATAGCCTCATCTCACCAGCATGCCACTACAATGACATACGAACGATACATCTTGCAGAGAAAGAGAAGTGCACACAACCGTGTGGAAAGGAAAAGGCACAGTGCAACAGTAGGGGGAGAACAGAGAATCCAGATTTGAAGCAAAGGAGGAATAGGAAACGTGGGGCCTGCACACAGCTGACATGGGGAAGAGTGGACAACCTGATATAGGGTAGAGGTTTGGAGGCACAGGCACAGGTTTAGGCCTGGGGAAAGAACTGGGGACATAAACCCCGCAAACATAGTGGACAGAGGGAGTTTCGGGGACCCCCCAAGATAGAATGGGGAGAAGACAGCAGTGCACAGGGGACAGGGCATGGAAAGCGAGAGAGCCAAGGTGCATGTCATCAGCTTAGCCTGCAGCAGGCAACCTCCTGGCTAACATAACCAGCACTCCAGTGGGTAGCTCTCTGCATCTGTCCCATTTCATTATAAGGAGGAAAACAAATGCTATTTTGTTTTTTTGTTTTTCATTTATAAAGAGCTTCCCTGCCTTCTCTAGTGGCACACGCTTGCCAAACCTCATCTCTCTGAATTCTGGGTTATGTGAAAAACACAAACACGCTACATACGTGGATACATTATACGTGTTTAAAACCCCTAAGGGAAATAAATTCTAGCCCTTTACTGCTCTAGCTCAGAAATGCATGGACTACAGGAATGTACCTGTTTCCCACACTCCCTGGTTGCTGTAGGTAACCAGCACAGACATGTCTTATCCACTGCTCAAAAATACCTACGCTGACAACCCTGCCTTCCAACCAAAGCAATGCAAAAATACCTACGCTGACAACCAAAGCAATGCAAAGATCTCAGTCCTCCTAGGACAATACCTTCTGTCAGCTTTGGCTTGCAGGGCTCAGTGCAGCACAGATGGCATTGAACAGTTTGCTGGAAACACAAAAAAACACCTTTTCCCACAGTACAGTACAGCACAGCACAGCACAGCACAGTACACTGTATGGGGGGTCCTTACACAAAGGTACTGCACAGCACGATAGGTTAGGGCAAGCTCAGGATCAAGTCAGCATGGTCCTGAGGAGAAGCTATGCTTCAATATAGCTTGGTAGTTTATTACAAGAAATCGGCCTAAGGGTTAGAAAAGATCTCAAACATCATCTGTCCCTCCTCTCACCTGATGCCAGAGGCCGGATCCACTCTTTGCTGTTTAGGTCAAGTCTCCAGAGGTCATTGAATGCAGCGTTGCAACTGCTTTGCGTGCAGCCACCAAACACATACATTGACTGATTAGCATCATAGTAGCATGCACCTAGAAGAGGAGAGCAGAAAAACACCGTTACAATCAACTCCCATGCTCCCAAATATAAAATGGAGCTTCAAATGAGGGCCAGGAACTGCACCAAAAAACACATTATAGTCCTTTTAGTAAAGGTTGACTAGGGTAGTGTTACCTCAACTGGCATAACCTGAGCAAGTTGAATCTAAGGTGATTATCCAGTTAATTGGACCTGTTCCTAAAAGTGCAGAGAAAGCTGTCATCTCCGAAGCTCACAGTTAATTAGATTAGCTGCGACTAACATACTGAACAGGCTTACTTTTTCTAAGCTACTCCATGTTGTTTCTGTAGCTGCCAAATGTTACTGAGGTACATACCTGTCCCGGGGAAAAGGCCAGGAACTCATGTCCTTAGTTTCCAAGACCGGTAGCGATGAATTCCGTGCCTTCTTATCTCGTCTTATCTTATCCTTCCCATTTTATTAAGTCAAATAAACCAGCTCATTAAAGTAGCTTATATGTTATGTTAAATATTTGCCCCACATATTTTAGGAGAAAGAGACTTAGGTAAGCGCAGAGAAGACTTCCAAATACAGCTATATTTAACACCACCTAACCCCAAATTTGCAAATGCTAACAGTAGGGATTAAGAGAAAACTTGATATGTGAAATGTTATGTTAACAGATATGCAATAAACTACAAACACAACAAGGAGGTAAATGGGAAACTGTCAAGGGCATTGAAGAAAACTTAGATTCTTATACAAAAACAAAGGATCTTTTGTGCTCATGTTCCTTATCCCACTGTACCATCACCATGGGATCCAAACCTTTGACAATTAACACAAAAACACATAGAGCAGACAGAAATTAAGTAGCTTACATATGGTCTTAAAAGCACTATTTTTTTTTTATTTGACCCTCTTAGAATCTGAAGATTTTCAAACCTCTACCCTATCCGGACAGAACAGGATAGTAGCAGTACTTTCTTCCCTCCTTGAATCCTGCATTTCGTCTTAGTTATAATTTCTTTTAGTACAATGCCGCAATTCTCAACCATGGTGCGGTGGCACCCTGAAGCGCCTTACGAGCCTCACCTGTTGGGCTCTGAGTTCTTTGCAACAGAAAAATTGCTCTATTATTTTTCCATTGTCGAAAAACAAGAAAAAACTAAGAGCTGGCACTTTCCAAAATCTAACAAGGGGTGTCTTGAGTCCAACGAGATTGAGAATCATTGGTATAGTGCCATTGTTCCTCTTTCTAGAGTTACCCAATACCTGCAGCGTAGCAAGGACATTTTCCATACTTCGTCTAACCTAGGCAGAGATTGCGATCCGATTGACAGCTAATAGCGTAAGGTCCTCTAGCCAAGACAAATGTCAGGGTAAGGCCAGGCGAGGAAGGCAACTGGAAGGGTTAGCTGAGCTTTGACAGAGACTATGCGCCTGCTGCCTGTAACCTGACTTTACAATCCGGGAGGGGGGTGTCTTTTCAGATCCTTGGCTATTGCAAAAGATCAGGTAACAGCTGTCAGCCAGCTGCCAAGCTGTGCAAGGGAGAGGGATTCTCCTATTTTGACAACAGACCTTTCTATAGATATTCATGCTCCCCCCCTTAATATTAGTCTAATCTACTGAACTCTAGATGGGGCTATGCCTCAAGCCTTGAAGGACAGCTTAATTATGCTCTAGTGTAAAATAGCATTTCAAGAAGACAACCCATTATATCAATGCTCTGCGATTTACAATGGCTGCCTAGTGGTTTCCAAATGAAGCATAAGGTGTTGGCTTATGTCTTATAAAAGGACATACATAGTTCATGATCTCCCTACTGAAGTGGCATTTCTCCACGTGCAATTTTAGTACAACTGTTGTTAAGCTGTCAGTCTGATGGCTTGAAAGGGAAGGGTAGTAACAGCCATCTTTCACAAGTGAGTCCTCCATCTGAAATTCAATCCTACCCTTGACATGAAACCACAACAAAATTCAAACCTTCAGGGCTTGTTGCAAGATTAATCTACCACATTTTTTAAAATATAAGGCACACTTCTTAAAGTCAAGTAGTTCTTCTAAAAAAGGCCTCCATTTTAAAGTTAAAAAAAAAGGTAAAATCACAGAGGATGTTTCCTTGGTAATGCATCTTTACGTGACATTTTGCATTTTTCCTTCAACTGAGTATCGGAAAAACTGGGTGCATCTTAAATGTGAAGAAATATGGAATTTTCTCAGTGCTGTTGGCAAAAAACACATTATGATTTGGAATGGGAGGAAGTTTATTTCTGGCTGCTGATTTTTATTGTAGAAATGGGCCTCCCTGGACTAGTCATTGCATCTATGTGCTTTTAATATTGCATAAGGACTCGGAGGTCTGCAATAGCACGTTTCAAAAAGTTTGCAAATGGCATTTAATCTCCTGGGTGTGCATCCTCAACTTCCTGTCTTTGGCTTAGTTCTCTGCTTACACATCCACCCAGAAAGATGACCTGAAATGTCAGTATAGGTTTAAGAGCCACTTTAGGAGGCACCACTAGTACTTTCCCAGAGAGACGGCACCACGGATTAGCCCTTAAGAGACAACTGGGATGCACTGACCGAACGTGCATCCTGTACATAAGCTTCCCACCATTTACTCCAATTATACACAGAACAGCACTGATCAAAACTGCAGTGTCTAATACTAAGCACATAAACCTGAGCTATGTCCCTCTGAGGTAGAAGGAAGGAAGGGGAGGTTGCAGAAGTGCATCTTTATTTTAGTACATGCTCAGGGAATCTCCAAGGGAAAATAAAAGCTAAGAGGAAAAAAAAGCACGCTGTAAATCATACCCACAAAAAAGATGCACGTAAAGCAAAACTGCGGTGTTCTAAGCTCTGGGAAAGCTAAAAGATATCAGCTGGGGTTTGGAAGAAGCCTGGATCATTGTCCTTGCAATGGCAGGTGATATATTGAACAGAGAAAAGCAAATGAGAATGTCAAAGTTCAGCAGCCATCCTATGGTATAGAGCAGCATATGGCTGGTGATCTACCATGGAGGTGAGGGGTAGCTCTAATTATGCAAACAACCTCAGCCCCAGAGCTGGAGGTTCAAGATCAAGCACCGTCATAAATAACCTGCCAGACAAGTGAAGCAATGCTGTGAGACCAACAGTACAGGGGAGGACAGCGTTCCCACCAGGAAGACACAAAGGCTGGAATGAAAGGAGGAAATGCAAGGTCTTCTGGTGCTGCACATTTTACAACAGGACTCAGGTCTGGCAGACCCCAAGATTTATTTTCTGTTGATGTAAAACTCAAGGCATATGTGTCCTGAGGACACAGTGTAGTTTGCAAAATTACAAGCTAAAATGAATGAATATCTGGGTGGAGGTAACAGGAAGTAAACCATATTTGGAGACTGTACAATCAGAAGGGACTTGTGATCATGGAGGCTGACCCCCTGAATAATATGGGCCACAGGACTTCCCTGAATAAACGTGTCTCAATTAGAGCAGTATTTTTTAGAAACAGCAGCGAGGGAAAGTAGAAATGGGAATAAAGAGGGAGGATGGACAGCTCATCTAGCTCTTGTGGCCAAAAGTGTTTTTAGGGCAGATCATTATGGAAGGTCACTGCTCACGGGATTTATTCTGAACTCAACTCACTTTATTCTGCACCAGCAAAGGATAAGGACGCCTCTGGGTTTCGCTGATCAAATGCCCCTTCCATAAGTCTTCATCCCAGAGATGTGTTTGTAGCAAGAATGACTCTTTTTAACACAGCCCACCCAGAGACATGCAAGTCATATTCATCCTACCAAGGAAAACCACTATGCCTGAATGAATTAGGAGCAATAAAACAGTACATTCAACCACTTAGACACAATAACTCCACTCAGCAGGGGAAGCAATGAAGCCCCTCTCATCCTTTGAGAAGTGCCCCATTGTCTGACCTGTGACTTCTCATGCAGATCACCTGCTTCCTCTATTGAAGGCCCATAAAAAAGCCAATAGCTCTACTGCCCTTGGCTTTCACTTAAAAAAGCAGAGCGGATTAGCTGACCACACAGCAGGAATTGGGGATTTGCAGACCGAAAACATGCAAGGGCAATGGTCCAAGTCAACATCTGATGCAAGAGTACAATCGTTTGGCAAGCACAAACGCCGACTGGCACACATACTGTGTTAGCGGACCCCTGGGTAATTCTACTGTTTCTTCTGTTTGTCCTACTTGAGTTAAACGAGCCATTTCTATGTTACCAAAGAGGTTAACCTGAACTACCCACCCCTTCCCCTGTCCCCAAAGTAAAATTACTACATGGGAACACAAACCTGAATTGTTGATAGCAGTTATACTATCAGGATGTACTGATAGGGACACGGATGGATTTCAGGATGATGCGTCTGCTTACTTCAAAGTCAGGCCAGTTCACCTTGCTGCTGTAGCATCTTTTTTATATACTAGAGCTGGAAGCGGGTTTCGTGATGCAGGTAAAACAGCCAACTAAGACTAAGGCCAAATATTGTACAGTGGGTCTCCATATGAAAATATGGAAAGCCAAATTTCTACAGGCAAAGGCCAGGGTACTAGACCAACTGCTACCCTCTTATATCTCTTGTGGAGTTTAAAAAAAAAACAAAAAACAAAAAAACCCCAGACATGTGGACAAGTTTAGCTTCACTTTATGCACCTTCAACAGAGTCATAATGGGTTTGTGTTTTCCATTAGAGACTGCCTGATGGATTTCCAGCCAAACTGCCAACCAATCACTTGCTAATTGAGGTAGGTTAAGAGTTGTTGGAGCCTGCTTACCTCAAGTCCCAGCCAACTCATGCAAAGCAGGGTGGCCAATTTATTATTTTTGAGCAGGGGGAGGAGGGGGTGGCAGCATTCTTCTCCTCTATTTGGATTGAAAAAACAAGCCAGCCAGAGAGGCACCATGACGTCTGTACAGCATGTATTTTAATCCTAGACCAAAATAATTTAAACTTTCATGTTTCTCTTCAGTAAACCATTTAAAGCTTCTAGTCCATAAAGGCAGCTCAATTTTTATTTTTATTTTTTTTGCATAAAAAGACAGTACTGCTGAAATTCCAGTTCTACATCTTTAAAAGGGAGAGTATTAAGCCCTGAAGCAAGAAGGAAGGTGAGGTCATGATAGAAGTAGCTCTGCTTAGAGGTTTGTATGGGGCAGGAATGAGAATTTAAGACCACAAGGGAGGTTTTCCTAATAAAGTCAAAGGAACTTGGGCTCCTAACATCCAAAGCTTCTCGTAGATAGTGACAGTGGTATATTTTTATGACAGGAAGTGTTAATAATCTGTTAATCTGTTATTTTTACAATAACTTGGGGATACTGAGATCAATAGCGACTGCAAAGCAAACTTTCTAACCCCTACATTCTATCTGCTACTGCTGTGCATTGCATCGGACTCTCACATAAGAGTATGAAAGAAGCAATGCAAAAAGCAGTGGACTAACAGAAGAGGGAAGACTAGGTCCAACAGGTACACTCATTTGGTAACTGGGTAGCAATTAAAGTGCATGAGTTAAGGCTATTTCAACTTTAAGGAGGCCGAGCAAAGTCCGGTTTAGCCATTTCAGCTACTATAGCAGTTGCTTTAGTAGGTCAGGTCAGAAGTATAAAGAAAGGCTGCCTTCTCGTCTTAGCAGAAGGGGAACCAATTAAGTCAGTGGTCTATTTACATCCAACTTCTTTTTCCACACCACTCTCCAAAATGAGGGTGCTTTTCCCAGGAATTTTCCTTATCATTTCTAGCTGATGAACAAATGTCAGGCGTTTATACATATATATTGTGGTTTCCTTAGTGAAAGATCCCAAAGTACTTCAGTAAAACCAGTAAAAATATCTGTTTTCACCCATCCTTGAAATGCTGAAGTGAAATACAGCAATAAGGTGTTTAAAAACCTGGCATGTGGCACTAGACAAAAATGAAGGCTATTGCCCCCCTGGAACTGAGAGAAATATAATGAACTACAGAAAAGGCATCAGCTACATTTCTCAGTTTATCTCCTCCTGCCCCTTCTGGGTAGGGACATCTCTCCCGGACAGTTGGCAGCCATCCAAACTCTCCAATGATGAGTCATTTTAATTAGCAATGCCCTGATAACACGTTCCAACTACTGAAGGGGAAAAATGGCATTTAAACAAAATTACTGCAGAACTAAATGCACCAGGATTATTGATCTTTCGATGGGACGGCATTTTACATTCCTTTGCTGTTTTTCTTGGCTTTTGGAGGCAACTATGAGACTGCATCATTTGCTGGTGTTTAACACAATGAGTCACTGCCCTTTCAGGTTTCAGATTCATAAAATTAAAGGGCTGAAAGCCAACTGGTCAGGGGAAGGGGATGGGAGTAGCACTGGGGGCGAGTGTGGGGCTAATTTATGGCATGCCTGCCAAAAAGGTTTGCATGTATGGATGTGCAGTTTAGCTACAGTTAGAAATTAACAGCTGCTGCCCATTTGAAACATCCCCCCTTTGGAAACAGCTCCAAAATGTCTGTGTATTCACACCCTTAGGAATTCATTTAAAATCCTTGGAAACTAACACTTTGCTGCCGGATGCATTAGCCTTCCCCAAACTGAAGTCCTTCAAAACACCACAACTTTTCTGTTTACACAGCAGGCAAGCCCTGGAGGAGTAACTCATCATGTTCTCGTTTGATCCGGTAGTTTTATTCTTTGTCCTATTGGTTCATTTTGTTCACAATATGCAGTTTGAATTGCATTTGCATCTTCAGCACCCATTCTTTGTACGGCTATTTTAATGATCCTCCCAGCTGCTCCCACCGGTCCTACCAGGACAAATCAGCACCCATGCTTGAGAGATGCAGCATGCCCATTCATGCAGATCCCTCTGCCACTGGTTTGAATATTCCACAAAATTAAAACCTCCAGCCCACAAGTAACAGCTCATCTGCACCATTTTCTGCCCTCCCTCGCTCATGAGACAGGAAAGGATTTTCCTCCTCCTCAGCTTCCTTTTCATAGTTTCTAGGGTCGGAAGGGACCTGAGCAGATCATCTAGTCCGACCCCCTGCCATGGCAGGAAAGAGCACTGGGGTCAAATGACCCCAGCAAGGTGTACATCCAGCCTCCTCTTAAAGACCCGTAGGGTAGGAGCCAGCATCACTTCCCTTGCAAGTTGGTTCCAGATCCTAGCGGCCCTGACTGTGAAGTCGCGCCTCCTGATATCTAGCCCAAACCTACCCTCTGCCAGCTTGTGACCGTTATTCCTGGTCACTCCTGGCAGTGCTCGGGGGAACAGAGACCCCCCCTCAGCCTTCTCTTGTGGAGGCTGAACAGGTTCAGGTCCCGTAGCCTCTCCTCATAGGGCCTGCCCTGCTGCCACCTGACTGTGCGGGTGGCCTCCTTTGGATCCTCTCCATGTTGTCCACATCCCCCTTGAAGTGCGGCACCCAGAACTTTTAAGATTTACCAAAATCCTTGTGCTTCCATGTTATTTTGGGGCATTGGTCCCAACGTGGATCACCACCAGTGGATACTCCCCAGGCTATTTCAGAATCCCATCCAATACTGCATCTAATTTTCACACTTTTTCCTATTATCCTTGTGTCCTTTGCTGAATTCTCTGTGTACTCATTAATAGCAACATGTCAGTGATAGTTGTTTGCTTTCTTTCATGGGGAGGATTTAAGAACCTCACCTGGTAGTTGCTTGTTTCAGACTGCAAAGACGTCCATGAGGCTTGTCTCTATACCTTTCCGTTCCATTTCTCCTGGGACAAATCCCTCAACAGCTCAGTCTGATAATAACTTGATACTTATCCAAGTTGAAAGCCTCCCGGTTCTTTCCCTGTTACAGTCAAATTGCCAGCGCACTTCTTGGATTTCTACTCTCTCCAGTTCTCTTTTTACTGATGATTTTCTTTGTGGTCTTGCACCTTTTTCACACCCCGGGAAGTTCTATGTAGCACCCAAAAAATGCTGAAACTTGAGCTTCCAGAACATGCATCGCACTATTTATTTGCATTATCGTAGCACTCATCAGCATGCAGTTCGCACACCTGAAATCTCACCTGTCTTCTGGAAAAAAGGGAAAGCACAGCAGATCTGAGGCAGGTTAAAGCAGTGGTTTCCTCATTGTCCATATCTGCTACTGACACGGAGCTGAGTAGAGACTGAAAGAACTACATCATCTCCTCTGAAAACTCCCGTCTGCTGCTCTGCTTACCTGGCAACTGGCACATCCTATAAGCCTTGCTGATGAGCTGCAACCTTTTGCTAACTGGAAGCAATGACTAACAAACATCAAATACTGGGTCTGATCATCTCGCCTAAGCACAGCCCTCAGAGAAACAGACCGTGGTCACCTGGCCTCTTCAGGAGCCCAAGACCCCACTGCTCGAGTTCACCAAGTCCCTTTCCTTTCAACAGCAGGATCCTGTACTTACCTCCCTCTGGAACTCCTGTTTGCCACTTTCCTCCTCCTATTAATATCATCATCTTTTTAGACTGGACTCTGTTTACAATACGCTATACTGAAAGGTATATGCAGGAACAGTTAAAGAGTCCTTGCTGCCATAGATGAAGCTGCACTGAAGCAATGTTAATGGGTTAAGAGTGGGTAGCCAGTCCATTGACATAAAATAGAGTATTTGGAGAAGTCCACTACAGCCCAATTTAGAAAGGCAAGAGGCTCTTCTGGAAGCTTATACTACTTCTCTAGAGCAGTGTGCTAAAAGCTCTTGAGAATGCATGCCAAATATGGGTATCTACTGAAGAAACCAGGTTATCCACCTCAAACAATGAGAGGAGGTATTCACCTAAACTGAAACTACAGCTACCTCGTACAACAAGTCAAATTACTCCTACGCAAACTCTGCCAGGAGCCCTGTAGACTCCCAGCACCGTACTCATGCTTCTGGGCAAAGAGGCCAAAGTTGTCAAACAAGGCTGGCTTGAATTTAGGTGTCTAAAGCCACACTTCATCAGCTGTAGTACTTGACCTGTGGAAGCTGAAGATTAATGGCACTTTAAAAAATGAGATATGTATGTTTCCAAACAGTGGCCCAAGCACCATGCTAAACACACACGAGGGAATTTGCAGGGATTAAGTAGATAAGGGATTCTGAATAAAAAGATAGGAAACGAAAAGTCAAAGGTCTAGGAACCAGAACATACTAGAAATGCTTACAAATCTTTTGACTTGAGTCACTCGTAACCAGGAAACCTCTGAAAAACCATATTCTCTTGACTGTAGCAATGTGCACTATGTGACGCAGTAGTCCCCCATGTTATTTTTATGCTTTTTAATTTAAAGTGAAAAAAATTAAACGCAAAAAAGGAGAGCTCCTGATTTTCCTCATTTATTCAATGGGAGCTTTTTGTTGTTGTTGTTTAAAAACCACGTTTCTTCTCCAGGAGTACAATATATTGCACCTCTTCAAAGACCCATGATCCCAGGTGGGAGTTCCAGCAGACATACAATCTTTAGCCAGCCATCTCTCCCCTGCTTTAACAGAAGTTGTGGGTTTTTTCAGAGCATGTTTGACATTATAATGTTTTCAAATTGTGGCTTTCATAGGGAGTTGCACTTGATTTTTGGAAGTTTGTTTAATCTGAAAAGTTAATGCCAGTAAATTAAATATCATTTACCTTCACCCCCGTACTGAATACAATCAAGTAAATGTTACCAGAGAATTGAGGAAAATACACAGGAAATCTGCAAGTCATCTTCAGACAGTTTACTGGCACTGGTACTTCAAAATGAGCTATAAGCTGTGGCTTCTTTGTGTTTAAGTAGGACAATGAAACCTTTGAAGAGCACAAAGAGTCCACCACAATTTCCTGCACTGTCTCCTATACTCCTTTTGGCAAGAGGTCACATATTCTGTGCATCACTTAATAAGTTATGACTTGGAATATGAAAGTTTTATGACTGCTTGCTTTTGGAATCCTACCATGCACTTCATGATTACTTTACAAAATGAATCTCTGTTCCTTTGAAAAGTGGTCTGCCTCAAGGGTCAGGACAAGAGACAGAGATAGAAACGAAATGTTTGTTATATATTTGTACATTAACTAGTGCAACAGAGCTGGAATGTCTAGATCTGAGAGCAACATGGATGATTTCATTTGTACGCCTTGCCCTAATACGAACATTTCTTCCCTATAAATTTGGAAGTAAAGGGTGTGTGTGTGGGGGGGGAGGGCCAAACAAGTCATACCCATAGCAAAATCTGCATTCCAGGTTAGCCTCCTCCTAATACTGCTGAAGTGTATATAGATCTCCTGCAGAAGCTAGCAAGTGCATAACCAGCTGCCAATCCATAAGCCACACCGAAGTCACTGCACCCAAGTCATTAGAGTGACATTTCTGCCAGTGCAGCCACTAAGAACTGAGAGAGACCCAGAATAGTCATAGGACGAAAATTTAAGGCTAGCATTTCCAGGAGCTCTCAGTAATTCAGGAACACAAGTCTCGCTGACATTTGCTCAAGCACTGCTGAAAATCCTCTGCTAACTGTGTTAACATTTCTTCCTAATAACTTAGCAGTAGAAGGTCAATAATGGAAAATGGCTTATTGCGCATCCAGACTCTTGCACTGCACGTTCTGTGCTGGCATCAGTACAACATATTACACTAGCAGATTTAAAGCTTCTCCGCAGTTACAGCTACTGCTACATCTTGGGTCACGGCACAAACACCTCATTATAAATTCTCATGGGAAACCCGAGAGCTGCCTCTGGAAAGAAAAATGCACTGAATTACTAGATGGGCGGGATGAATATTCCTATTTTAAGCAGATACTTACTGTGCGAGAAGCGCTGCGTTATCGGGGTTCCAGGATAGGGATATGTGCGACTCTCCCACTGAATATTTCCTTCTTGGACTGCCTTGATAAAGCCATGATAACACTGATGGGCCACACCTAGATAAAGGAGACAACAATACTTAGCATGTTTCTGGGCATACACTGATTGCTATGAAACCCAGCAAGAAGAACTATTCCCTGATGATCAGGACAATTTTGAAGAAAGCAAGCAAGCTAAAATACAGTCAAATCATAAAGAGAGAGGGCAAGGTAGAGCTGACCTTAAAGACTAACTGAATCAATTGGTCTCATTCAGTTATCTGCAAGATGCACCTACACCTTGCCTTCTGCCTGACCTCAGCCTAACGTGGGTAAATACTCCTTCTCTAAATCACAGAGGTCACTATCTGACTTGCATTACTCTCCTTGATGATTAAGTGGTCCAAATCCATAGTCCATGTAATGGATATAATGTAGGCTATCCTGCTCTCTCTGGAATTCTTACCTGCTGGATTTGGGTTTTTTTATGATAGTTGGTGTAGTGAGCCTTAGCGGTCTAAAGAAAATCTCCCTAGGTTAATACCTATTCAACAGATATAAGACTAGTAAGAGAGAAGCAGCATGGAAGGCTTCAGCAGCAGGTCAGCGATTAGAGAAGGAGTCCTTGCATTTGGACACATGGATTACAACTTTTCCAGTGAAAACCTACAGAGGAGTCAACACAGCAGAGGACAAAGACTAGTAAAAAAAATCAGAACTCAGTAACAATTTACACTGTACCTCTACACTTAGCTTCAATTACCAGACAACTTCAGCAGCTTGATGATGGAATAAAACTTTGTGAAATCTAATCATGCACAAGTGGTAAACACAAGTTACACTCTACTGACCAAAGCCAGGTAAAGTGGACTATCAGTTCTGAAAGGCAGTTGGCTACCACACTCCAGAACTGCCTGACCAAGATAAAAGCACAATTAAAGAAGGGAAATATGTCAGAAAGCTGTATAGCTGGAGACTGAAAACTTGGGAGACCTTAACTTAATATTCCAAAGACCTGGACTACAGCCAAAAAGAAACATGGTGAATATAAGCTGGGGAAAGGTGTATGGATAATGATAAAAACCAAGTGTAACTAGTGGCCAGCCAATACCCTCCCTTAAAGACCAATGCAGTGCAGCTCAGTCTGCCAGCTGGAGTCACAAACACCAAAACGGCAGAGTAGGAGCTGAATGCTGAGGATGCCTGTACACTGGGTCTATGTAAGCGTAGCACACCTTTGGGACTTATAAGAGGTAAACAATCATGTACCTTAATATAAACATTTTAGCGCTCCATGATGCCAGATAAGGCTATTGTGTCCTAATCACCATGAACATTAACATCTGTGCATGACTACTGCTTCTATCAGATGAGCATCTGCTCTTTTACTTAGCAGACCTTTGAGGAGCTATAATGCTACAACGAAGTCCTAAGAGCCTGTCTACAACTACCGGGCAACACTCTGAAATAAATCTGCAGTTAATATTCCTATCAGAATATGTCTTAATTAAAAATCTGTTCATTTCTAAAATTACTACAGAGCAAACCTAGCTTCTTTGCCTGGGATTATGATGACTCCCTTGTAGATCAGGGCCAAGGCCAGAGCTGCTGCTCTGTGTATGGCATTATGGCTTGTACTGTGGGAGCCCAGACTCTGCCTCCAATAGTAAAAGTAGGGTCTGCCGAAGCTTTCTAGCTGCCTGGCTGCCACAAAACAGCTCAGCAGATGTTCAATGATCCAGGAACATCTGTTCCCACCAACATCCACAAAACATGCTGTGCCAAGTCAAGATGCTCACGCCTGGCACAGGATAAGATTTAGCTTAATGGAATCTTAGCATGAGCAAAAAATGCCATATTGCCTAGCAAAAGAACAAAGATCCTAGCTTTAGTTCACCATCATCTACCTGCAGCACACAGGCAGTTGCAGTTTATTAGAGAAACACAATACGCTTCATATTAGAACCTGGTGTTTAAGTGTTGTTTCAGCTGTGTATCTTCAGTAAAAGTAGAAGGTACTTCAATATACTCAATTGTTTCTCCATACTGGGGATCTGTGCTATGGACAGAAATCAAAGTGAAGACACTAGATCTTGGATTTTTTACTAAAAGCAAAGTGTTTCACACGCTGGGATGTGGCAGGAAGTTTCCAAAGTGAAGGTCTAGTTCCCTGAGCAGCTGAACCCCAAGAGGCCACAAAGGAAACAAACTGAATCATAAGATTTCAAAGCAGATGTATCCTGACAAACAGGAAAAATTAACGAGTAAAAAACAAACTAACCGGGGCCTTGGTTATGAGGGGCTATGGGGAATGGAGCAGACGGGATCTGAATGGGAGGGCGCAGCCGTGCACATTACCAAGGTCTAGGAGAGTACTAAGAAGTAGTAATCAGATGGCATATTAATCTTGCATGTTTTGATTAGCCCTTTCACACTTCCAAATCACATCACATGAAGTCTGCCAGCTCCGTGTCAGATCACTCAGTACATACAATACCTCATGTTTTTATAGTACATAAGACACTTCAAATCAAAGCCGCTAATCGTCTGTGCAGAGCAAGGTAAGCTTACGTTTTTGGTTGTTCTTCTAGCCCCAATTCCGCAAGCACAGCGAGACTGTGCAGATCCAGATTACTAATGAAGGGGATGGGGAAGCAGTGAGAGTTTAATGTTTAGTATGAAACAAAAAGTTGGACAGGAATATTAGAGGTGTCCATAACAAACAGGGACAGATTCTTACTGTTGCTGTTTGTACCTTTGATAAGTCGATACCACTGTTTGCAGACAAGGGCAGCGGTTTTGTGCTCCTGATATGGTGAGAGGAAGGACAAGATATATTCCAAAACCTCTTCTGGCAACTCCAACATTGATCTGTTATGCCTCGTCTCCTCAACCTCCAGCTCTGCGTGCGGCTCATCATCTTGCTCCATTGTCCCTTCCACCACTGCTTCTTCTGGGTCCACAGCCATGAAACTGTCATCTTCACTGTCAGAGGAACTGGCCATGGCATGCCACTTCACAGCTTCAAAGGGAAAAGAAGGAACACACATTAAGGTCATATAGAAAGAGAGAGCTTAAAATCCCCGAAAACTTGGGATATCATGTCATCTTGTATTGAGGAGCTGCGCGTGGGGTTTACAGTACGTTATACCTTAGTAAACTCCAAAAGGGAGAGGGATCCTCAGCGCTTCAACAGCAACCAGAAACTAAGAACAGGAATGAAGTAGCCGCCTTTCTGCTGCTCCCCTTTGCTAAACCAGTTTTGCTACTGAGTGCACTTCAAGGCTGTTGTAACTTTGCAGGGAGTGAGAGAGGGGGAAGAGGAGGAAGTTTTGTGCACCTCTCCCTTTGGGAGCTACCTGCTCCAATAGCTTCTCTTGCATTTCTGTACCCTATTTGTGCTGCTATATCGAGACAGCTTTAAGGGGAAAGCTGGAAAAAAAAATAAGCCTTCACCACCACTTCTTGTCTTTTTACACAGGCTGTACAATTCTGTTAAAAAACAACATAAATCCTATGCCAAAAGGTGTTTCAGT
>NW_017728926.1:10643493-10645005 GCF_001723895.1 Crocodylus porosus
AATGTTTGCAACTCAATAAAGAACCATTTCCCCCTGTTTTTTTTTAAAAAAGGTTTGGAAATCTTCCGCTCCAAAAGCAGGAAATGGAATCAAAATTTGTATATCACTAGTGGACAAGGCCCTTTTAATGGAACAAAAAGAGCTTATCCTTATAATGATTAACCCACTTAACACACTGCGACTACATAAGATTTGATTCTCACACTAAAATATATCTCCCCCAACTTGCTCAAATAATACTTAGCACCAGAAATAAAGAGACAAACACATCCCAAGGAAGGTCCTTCAGACAGTCAGTCATGTCATTCCCCCCCCCCACACGCCCCGTTTCTTAATTCCCATCATAAGCGTGTTTCAAAAGCTTCACTTGGAGGTCAGCTGGGCAAGTCAAACTTTGGCTTTAATATACAGTTAAAAAAGTGGGAGGAAGGATACTGCTGACAACACTTTTATACGGAAATTCATGTTAATTCTACTGTAAAATAAGTAGAAATGTTAGAAGACCGTGTGCTAGTTCCTTGCTAAAAAGTGACAGCTGCTTGCTCTTATCTTACAGACATCAACAATGGTCTAAGTCCATACATCAAACAACGGTTTCTCATGTATTTGACAAAAAAAGAGATTCTCCTGGGGAATATATGGCTGGTGACACCACTTTATCAACCTGCTGTATTTTAGGAGCTGCAGATTTAAAAGCACTTCTGCAATGATTTACTTATCAACCACCTCTATAAACAGGAGGAAAAAAAAAAAGCAAAAGCTTATCTAAATGCAAGCATCCAGTTGTCTAGTCCCAGCAGATAGAAAAAAAGATAATGGTGTTTTAGGGCACTTCAGGCTTTTGTCACTCACTCTAGCTATTTAGTGAGGGCTAAAGTAAAAAGTTAATACAGCAACAAAGGTAATAGATCATGAAATGCTCCCATCTTAACCGATAGCTGCAGGCAATTTTACCAATCGGCATGGTACAGACTTCTGTGTTCCGTAATTAAACCCATTCCAGTCATAAAAAACAAAACAAAAAAAAAAAAGGTGACCCCAGTCGGATGAGTAATCTCATATTAGTGGAGGAGTAGTGGTAATTTGGCCTTTCGTAGACAGCTGCCAGGCTGAAGCATCAGTGGGATGGGCTCTGCTGCAGCTGCTCCATAATTACATACTCAAAGCCAGTTCAAACCACCTTTTAATGTTCACTCCAGTGATACCCTAATGAAGAGCAATAGCATCCACTCATGTTCCCAGGGGAACACCATGGGGAGCTGTTTTGTTTTGTTTTTTTAAACTCTGATTAATTCCCTTTTAGCTTTTTAAAACAAAGCCCCAAATTAGAAAGGTTGGTTTTCAGTTGATAAAAAGTGGATCAACCTTTCTCACCTTTTAAAATAAGGCGATCAATATAAGGGGGCTTTTCTGAGGCCTCCTAGAGGCAGGAACCGGAGTAATGCTGCTCCTCTGCACAGGATTCAAGAAAGGTTCAGGTACTTTGGGAGTCAACTGAAATGGAGGAATCGC
>NW_017728926.1:10645480-10646306 GCF_001723895.1 Crocodylus porosus
AAGGCACAGAAGTCAAGCATTTGTCACCTTTGCACTGGATTGGTGTTATTCACTCTGCTTAGACCCAGACAAAGAAATCCCTAAAAAAGCTACAGTTGGTAGAAGGAAGCAGCACTTGTAGTACAGGTGATCTCTTTTATTGGGCCAACTAGGTTTTTTGCAAAAAAAAATTATTTAATTGGCAGACACACTATAAAGGCCCTTACCAGACTAGAGCAGGGCTTGAAAAAAAACCAAATTACCCCAACCATTTCCTGGCAAGTGATACAATCTAAGTTACCAATTTCTTCAGAATTTAAGCTTCCATATTTAAAAAAAAAATATAAACGCCAGTCCTTATAGTCAAGAATCCTTGTAACGTAGTGGTGCGGTATCTTCCAGTGGCTGCTCTCTAACTGCAAAGAGCAGAAGCACTATACCTCATCACAGGCCGTGTGAACATTGCTAGCACAGACACTACTTGGGTATCCCCGCTCTGAGAAAGGCATGCAGTTTATCCTGCTCTCCAAGTCTCGCATTCACGTCCTCGCCGGAGGACACAGAACTGATGGTGCCACATTTATGGCATTCCACACAAATCTGCTCCCATGTCTAGTTAAAGCTTCCACCTACATTGCAATTCCTTTTTGACAAACTCCTCTGCATCTTCAGCACAGATTGGCTTCAGAGCCAGCGTGCTGACACTAAACTTCAACAAGCACAACAGAGTAGCAATTTCAGATTTACCAGCTTTCAAAAAAAATAACGTAATAAGACACAATTTTCACCCATATATGTCATATTTTATTACTTCTCTGACAGCAGGAAAAGCATCCAGGATGTTCCA